>NC_041400.2:146017820-146145320 GCF_900747795.2 Erpetoichthys calabaricus | reverse complement strand
GCTTCCCGGGTCCTCCCTGCGTGGAGTTTGCATGTTCTCGCCGTGTCACAGGGGCACGCGCGAGAGAGGCGCGCGCACACACACACACACACACAGGCGAGGGAGAGAGAGGCGCGCACACACACAGGAGCGCGCTAGAGAGACACACACACAGGCGCTCCAGGCTCAGAGACGCACGCACACACACACAGAGCGATTGAGGGACGCATAAGTTAGAGAAGGCTTGTTTTTGTTTTCAGTTCTGTTTCCAGTGATCGGTTCGTAGCCTGCATTGTTGCAATGTTACTTTTCTTGGTGGTTTATTAAATTACGGATTTTTCAAATGTTCCTTTTTTCCCCTGTGCTTAAAACTCATTAAAAAAAGTGTTTTTAGCGAGCGGTTCCTAGCACTATAGCGCGAACTATTGCAGTGTTAGTTTTCTCTGTTGTTCAAGGTTTTCTCAGTGTTATTCAATGTTTTTACATTTAGTTTACCATTACACTGTGCATTCTATGGTATAATTAACTATATTTGTGCTTAAAAACTAAAAAAAATATATACATACATACAGTTTGTACGGTCTGGAACAGATTAATTGTATTTACATACAATCCTATGGGAGAAATTGCTTCGGTTCACGACCAACTCGGTTTATGACCAGAGTTTTGGAACGAATTATGGTCGTGAACCGAGGTTCCACTGTATGTATATATATATATATACTGTATGTGTGTATATATATATATATATATATATTGTGTATATATATAATATAATATATATATATATATGTATATATGTATGTGTATATATATATATATATATGTATATATGTATGTATGTGTATATGTATGTATGTATATATATATATATAATATATATATGTATGTATGTGTATATATATATATATATATATATATATATAATCAATCTTATTAGAGTTGTTATAGAAGAAAAAACACTGTGAGGCATATTGTTACTAGTCTCCTCTATATTATGCTAATCTCTTCTCTCGTAACACCTATGGAAATAACATTCCGTATGTTTCCAAAATACACGTTGTTTAAAAATATGATATGATAGTTATCTTCAGTTTCTGTTTATGGCAATTGGAGAAGCTGCTAAACAATATTTTTAATGTAAATTTTTGCTAATAAAAATGTTAAGTCTTGCAGGTTATCTAAGCCTTAATTTTAAAGGAAAGCTGCTCAACTTTTGTATATGAAAGCTTCAGACTCTTGAGTTACTTGAAATTAGCATTATTAGTTATGGTACTGAGGTAGCAGTATGGTGTAGTGGCTGAGGTTTCGGATTTTGAACCCATGGTTCCTATTTCAATTAGTGCCTCTCCCTGAGTTATCTTTAGCTAGAGACCCATCTGTGCTCCAACTATTTTAAAAAAGTGTATCTGATGTGGTGCCCTGGATCAGCCAAATGTGAAATAATAACAATAATTATGTGCAAAATATTCAAATGTCTCTGTAGTTGTACAGTGCTATGTTTGGTAAAGCTATCACTCATTGCAGCAGTTGAGATCATGATTTTGTTTGCTTAAAAAAGGGATATGCAGATTTACATTTGCCGAAAATTCTGCCTTTGATTTAAAGTTATACTGTTAACTACTGATGTCAATAAAAATGTTAGGGTAACTGGTAGATGATGTTAAACACAAATAATCTGTACTAAAAAGTGAGTAGATTATAGATGTTTGGCTGAAGTGTAAGCACTCAGTTCTCTTTCTGAATAGTCAATTGAAACAGAAACGATGAAGTTAGGTATTTGAGGAACCAGTCCTTGAACCACATATGTTGGGATATTTAGGAAAAGGAAGTAAATTTTAAGAGCACCTCATTTAAATTTTTTTTTTCTTTCTTTCTTTTCATTTCAGTCTTCTGTTCCATCCACCAGTATGGCAGCCTTTGTTAAAAGTAGACTCTCATTTGAAAAATCATGAAGTGCCACTAGTTATGTTTTGTGGATAGCATCTCCTAGCTAACAGTGTTAATCTAGCATTTTAAAGGGTAGGCCTTGGAGGTGTTTTGAAACCAATTCCTTCCATCATCTCAAATTTTTTATCCTGAATTCACTTGAGGGTAGAGAACTTGTATGATTAGGAAACACGGAGGCCTTATGCAGTGGAGTTGGCACTGCAAGATGCTGGTCGATTTGGTGAGGAAACTGTTGTGACAGATGGCCAGGGCCATTTTTCGGCCAGGACAACAGCTGGGTGGAAGAACTGAGGGAGAGAGCAAATTTGGGGTATTATCTTCCAGTGACAGTAGAGGGCAGCCCCCTCGGGTTTCTACAGCCCCATGGATCCCCGCAGGGCACACCGAGAGTTGTAGTTTGCAGCAGCCCTGTTGGGTTCCATGGGCCGCACTAGGGTGTGCTGCAGGTACAGCAGAGCCCTTTGTGGCCTTATTTCTGCCACACCTGGAAGTATTGCCAGAAGAAGGTCAAGGAACACCTAGAGCATTTCCAGTTGACGAGCCATAGTCGGGAGGTGGAGGACAAAGCTTGCAAGGAGGAGTGGAGGCTGACCAGAAACTAAAGAGAGAGGAAGAAAGAAGGACTGTGTAGTATCGTGCTGTGTTTCTGCTTGTGAACTGTGCTATACCAGTGGTAAACGGGGGAAGGCGATTCCTCACTATAAATAAACGTGTAGTGTGGCAAGACTGGGCTCTGTGTCTGTTGTTTCCTAGGTTTGGGGAGCTGTACGCCCCCTGGTGGTCCACACTGTATTTAATACCACAATCCACTCAACTATACAGAGATTCTTCTGGAGGCAATGCTGATCAATCATATTAGAGTTGTTAAAAAAAGAAAGAAAGAAAACACTGTGAAAGACATTTTTTTGCTAGTCATTTGTTATGTTTCATCAGTTTGTTTGAAATTAAAACAATGCAGGGGAATATATGTTTGCATTTGTAACTATTTGTCTCATTTAGTAAAATAACAGATATTTGGTTTGGTAACAAAGTAAAGCAGATGGACTCATTGACATGGGTTTATCACATGATGATGCATCATATATTGCTGGATGGAAAAAAGTATGTGAGTATCTGTGGTATAGCGGGTCTGAGGCTTAGAAGAAAAGGCCAGTTTTAAATAAATAATCGCCACACTCGCAGCCTAAAGAGGGGGCGTGGTATTGTGGCCGCAGCAGTTCTCGTACACGATGTAGTGTGGGCGTTTCCTTGCTTAAGTGCACAGGTGGGGAATCGTCCGTATTCGTAATTGATGCTGGGAACTGTTAATCACCGCTCCTGTGTCACGTCCCCATTATATATAGTAGGAGCGCGAGTGCGGAGGAAGGGAATTAAAAAGGATCAAAAGAGAGAACGGAAGTTAAGGAAGAAGAGGAATAGGCAAGAACTGAAGGAGCCAGTGTGAGCAAGCGAGAGCAGGCTCACGTAAGAAGGACAGGCAGCTGGGAAGAGTGAGCCCTAGCAGGGTGTTTTGTCTGGCATCCAGGGGCAGACAGATTGGGTCACTCCTGCTGAGTTTTGTAGAGGAGCAGGAGTGACCATGATTAAGGATGGCTTGCCGCGGAAGCCAGCGGGAATCGGAGGCATGGGAGGTGGAAGCCCCAGCGTGAGCACCCTGATTGCTGGGGAACTCAAGTCTCAGTCTGGTGGAGCCCGGATCTGAAAGGCTACCAGACCAGTAAGGGAAGTCAGCTGCAGGTAGGGCGACTCCCCTGGTGCAGAGCCTGGATGGGAGAAGCAGGGGAGCCTCCAGTTGAAGAAGTCACTGTTTTTTTTTAAAGAAGGGACTGATTCCAGCTATTGTTTTAACTTCGTTTCTGGTATCAGTTCAGTAAAACATAAAGTAATCCTATAAGTCACTACATATATTTATGTGTGAAAAGATATTGTGACTTTACCATACTACAAAATGACACAATTATAATTCAGATGACCCATGGTATTCCTTATTAAAAATGATCCCTAGATGGCCACCTACCAGGTACCCTCACAAATTTACACATTCCTCTGTAGACATATTTGTTAAATACATAATGGAAATGTTCTTTAATGAAGACAGAGAGACTCTTTTTCCAAGGTCTGAAAATGGCTGCCAACCATGAGGATGGCATTTACAAAAGAGGTTTGCTGTTAAAAACCTGACCTATGCCATTTTTTTAGAATTTGCAAAATATTTGTAAGTGCAAGATAACAGGCTTCAATCACTAACCAAATATGATGATAAATTCATGTTAAACATAAGTATTATAATTAAATTAACTAATTTTTCGTCACTGCAAGATACTTATCATTTTATGAAACACACCAGTAAAATATTATAATGATTTAACAACCCTTGATAATTACTACTTAGCTTGGTTGTTCAAACTAATGATGCTGTCATCCTCCCTTGTAAAAGAAGTAATTAATGAGGCTGCCACTTTGAGACTGCTTCCAAATTGCACCAGGAAATTTCCTTATAAAAATTAAATGCATCCCACAGAATTTATTACAAGAAGACAGAAAATATTATTTTATTTTCTGCACTTAAAATCATCTAAGAATCATTAAGTCTTTGTAATAAGTAGTTCCAGTATAACAGAAAACCTGGCTTGTGTAGAACATGATTAAGCACAAATGCACATACAGTGGGCTGAAGTATTTAGTGTTCTGTTTAATTTTAGTACAGTCCTAGAATATATGAGTTTCAATGGCAGCTTAATTTTTATTTTATTTAAAGCATCATATCAAAAAAGAGTTATGACTGATGATATTGCATGTCTCAGAATTGTTGTAAAATCAAGTGCCAAAACCCATCTTAATTTTCTCTGAACTCTTCACATAGTTCGATCATTGGAAAATATAGTCTGGGAGCCACTTTATTTGTTGGCATGGTAACCAGGCAGCCGAAACCTCTTTGGCTCAGCCATGATCAGCCTTTAAGACTGTGTGCTCTTAACAATTTGAAGCAGCATCTTGGCAATCTGCTGGCGTGCTGCCAATCAATCTTCAGTAGAGACAAACAGAAGCTGAACTTGCAGAACTCTCTTCTGGTGCATAATAACAGGAAAGTTATTTTTTATTCTCACTGGTTGATAAATCTTTCAATCTGGTAAAAATGATATGCAGAAAAGCAACATATGTTTAAATTGGTTTTTGTGTTTGGTTTAATTTAAAACCATGTTAAGGTGGTGCTGGGGCAATTTCTACTTTGGCAGTTTAAATAATCAGCGAAGGCAAACATTTAATTATAGGAAAACTGGATTGTTGTGGCTATCCATTTAACTAAAATGGGCCATAGCCATAAAGTGGTTTTCACTTTACTGTTAGAAATGTGTGATCAGCCTGTATGTTTGTTTCATTATCTGAGTATGTGCAAGCTGATTTACGTATTAGAGAAAACAGTTTAACTGGTGCCTTCTGATGTGTAAGTTGTATTGAATCATATAGCATTAAAGCATTAAAAGGATAATTTAGCATTGTGTTTGCATCTTTTCATTTTTGATTAAGAAATAAGAACCTTAAATAAGCTTTCTGTAAAATGTATTTTTTACATTTGTAAAATGAATTATTTACAGCTTTAAAGAATCTGCTGTGTATGATTTTTTTCTATTTTCTTTAAGTTTTTGAGAAACTGAAATCAGTCCTTTGTGTTGGAGGTTTCATGTTGTTTCAGACTGAATTACAGTATGTTGACCTAAGTGCTGAAGAATAAAACAACTTCAAAATAAAATCAATAAATATATTAAGCATATAAAATGTTAAATTAAAAACACTCAGATATAAATCATACCTAACAATTAAAAAATGGCTCATAATGTGCATAATAGCAGCCACAGAACGTTAAATGAGCAAGAACTACTCCACATCTGAAACACAGGATATTATGAAGGAAATGTCACAATCAGAAAATTAAAAAATGCAACAATCCCCTTATAATTAACCATACCTAAAAAGTTTTCTATAGTACTGACTATTGGGCAAGTTTGATTTTCCTTGAGGTTACAAAATATTGGCTTTTATCTTTCTACAGATATTATTTACCAAGCACCCAATAATGTTCACAAAGATAAATATGAAAGTTGACATGGTTATGATCATTCCTTGGCAAATAATAGTTTAAAATAGATTCATTATAATGATAGAAATTTGTGATCACTTTCTGGTTACATGAATTTTAAATTTGGATAGTATAGATTGATCAGTTTCATGTTTTATCTCTTATACACTTCCATTCAAATCCAAAAGGGCTGCACAATATAACTAAAACAGTTGGATCAAAAATATCCATCCATCCATTTTCCAACCCGCTGAATCCGAACACAGGGTCACGGGGGTCTGCTGGAGCCAATCCCAGCCAACACAGGGCACAAGGCAGGGAACTAATCCTGGGCAGGGTGCCAACCCACCGCAGGACACACACAAACACACCCACAGACCAAGCACACACTAGGGCCAATTTAGAATTGCCAATCCACCTAACCTGCATGTCTTTGGACTGTGGGAGGAAACCCACGCAGACACGGGGGGAACATGCAAACTCCACGCAGGGAGGACCCGGGAAGCGAACCCAGGTCCCCAGATCTCCCAACTGCGAGGCAGCAGCGCTACCCACTGCGCCACCGTGCCGCCCAGATCAAAAATATTGTACATCAAAATGCCAACATACCATACCAACATTTATCTATGTACCCATTTAAAGTTACACTATTTTTTTATTATTATTAAAATGACCCTGTGGATATATCATATTTTTGACTCACAGCATCCAACAAAATTTATGTGACACAACTTGCTTGGAGGGAGGCAGTGTACTCCTGCCTGGAAGTATCTAAAAAAAAACCTTACTAGCTAAAATGAAAACAACCTTCTATTTTTCCTCTTGACCACTAATCAGTTGAATAAATTAATTGTGCAGGTTTGTGAGACTCTGCAGATGCAGACCTCTCTCTGTCACTCTACCCTTCCTCTTCACACTTCTGCATTACTGATCATGAAATATGCTAATTATGCAATGACTTAACTGCTGTAAAATAATTGGCTTAAATAGCATCTCTCCCTTTACATTAAAATACTGTGATAATCAGGTTCCATTTGTTTTTATGGCTGTATATTATCAGCCCTTACTTTGCTTTCTACAGAATTAACTGCCTGTTCTAAACTATTCACAATTATCCAACAGAATATTTCCTACCTTAATGATTATTGACCAGTGGAAATAATCTCTGCGATAATGAGTTTGTTTCCCTTGCCAATATTTGAGTAAATAATTCAATACATGTGGCTCTTTACTACATCTTACAGAATATAAACTTTAAGCAGATATTAATGCCAGGACCCTCTTTGCAGATTTTCTGTCTGTTTTTATACTAGAACTCCTACTTAGTTAGCTCATAAATATAAACATGACCAGTGATGTGTTTTTCAGGACCTCTGATTTACTTTGTTATCAAAATAAGTGCAACAGGCAGCTAAGGATCATACTCTGAGTACCTCAGGGTGTTCTCCCTGACTGACCCCTTTTTGTTTTTTCTTTGTACAGTCAGAGACCTCTCAGTAAAAGATGTAATTTGGTGATAACTCCACATGGACATGCCTGATGTCAGATGTGGACAAGATGTTCTCTATTGGATTATGGTCTATGACTGATCAGTTGGTATGCCCTTACCATTCAGAAAATAGTCAGATTGGTTATGAATTTTAGGAGCCTCAACCCTTCCCATTCCCCGAAATGTAATGAGTTAAATTCCTGATTGCCAGTTCTTACAGTCTACATTGTGACGAAAGCATTGCTTCACTTGCATACAAAGCATCAACTGCATTTCTTAAGGCAAATGTAAACGTTTAATCCGTGTCTGCTTGTGCTAGTCTAGGCTCATAGAGCAACAACTGAATACACCCTTAAATCCTTATTAATAGCTAACTTTGTCAATGCACATGTCCAGTGTAAACAATAATAATAATAATAATAATTCATTACATTTACATAGCGCTTTTCTCAGTACTCAAAGCGCTCTCCACACAATAATACATATATATATATATATATATATATGAAATACTTTTTAAAAACCATGCTTATATTAAGTTAAAAAGTGTACTAAAAAGTAAAAAATAAGTCTCTCATACATCACTCGTAAAATAAAAGGTGGGCATCTTGTAACTGACATCCTGTCATTAGCAGATGTGAACTTTACATAGTTCATCTCCAAATAAATAGATTATTTTTAGAGGCTAATGTATTCTCAGAGTTTCCACACAAATACTTTGGGAAATTTTGATTGCATTTTTAAGAGGACAAATTATTTCATATCCCGCTTATTAAAATAAAATTCAGAGCAAGAAAGCATCACAGTTAATCAGTAAGATTTCCAGAATAGACCATAAATACACACGTTACAGAAGAAGACAGGCTCTACAATCAGAATTTAATCTTTTGACAACAACAGAATCTGAAAATTCAACTTTAAATTGTAACATCATTATTATGAAAACAGAGAGAAAACTAATAAGATTGTAGCTTAACAAATACACAAGATGGAAGTTTGCAACACAATATCAGAAATTACCAAGTCAGCTGGAGGTTAAATCATTGACTATAAAAATATAACTTACACATTTAAGGAGTACTATAAGTCCATATATTCCACTACGTTTGTAGAAGATGAGACACAATCTAAGGTTTTTTGATGCAATACAAACAACACAGTCACTCCAAAGTTCAGGACCCACTTTAAGGCAGTGAAGCTTTTATCTGTTGCTCCCCACGATAATCACCCATGTCTATTCCAGAGGCAATACTGATCAGTCTTGAAGACTTGAACATCATCTTAACAATATGTAAAAACAATTTAAAGAATCTACCTTTCAATGATCTCTATTTGTTTTGCACATATAATCAATAATTCAAATTATAAATCTTTTATCAATAACACTAGTTTAAAATAGTCCAAAATGTATCCAGGGCAAAATGAAGCTTCAGCATCACTAGGTCACATGTTTTGGGAAAGCACCTAATTAGCATCATTTTCAACAAAAATCTTTAAATACTTATGATAGGCTTGGTGTTACAATCACTCCTAACCCATTAAATGTATTTGCATTAGGTGTCCTCTCAGATGGGTTTAAATTTATTGTTATAGCAATACCACACTACTAGCACATAGAGTTATCCTGCTTAACTGGAAGAACCCCAAACCACTGTTTGGGTAACTGCTGTTCTATATTGTTTGAAACTGGAAAAAATCAGATTCTCACTCAGAGTATCTGTCCAAAACATTTTGAAAACAAGAGTAGAGTAAGCATTCATATAGAGTGAAAAAGACATTTTACTTTTTTATTCTCTGCTCTTGGCCCTCCTCTCTTTCTTTTGGGTGGGGTTTAAATTCTTGTTGTGTTAGGTTTTATATTTTTCCTGTTTTCCATTAAAACTCTCTGATGTTTTGTCTAGATTGACCTTAAAGTTATTGGTTGTTGTATAAGCTCTGCAAATTTTATGTTATTAATCATATACTTTGTTACTTTATTGAAATAACATGATTCAAATATTAAAAAATTAAAGCAAAAAGATAACATCATACCTACAGGCTGCCATTAATAGAATACAAAATAAACTGTCTAGTAGCATATTGGATTTTTTCATATATGCCTCAAAAAAATCCTATAATAGCATAATATTTCAAAACTCGCTTAATCCTATCCCAGCAATCAGGCTGTTTGTGTTTCAGCCATGATGTTTATTTTCTTTGTTTAGCTAATGGTATTTCCAACTATCAGCCTGCAGCTGAAGTGCATTTTATAACTCTTAGATCTTTTCTAAGTCTTAGAAATGTCAGAAAATGAAATAATTAATAGTGTCAGTTATTATCTCTTTTAAAAAATCAAAAATGTGATATGTCAGTATGTCTGTTAACAGAACGTGTCCTGTAAAGCCACTATGAAACAAACAAACTTTTAGTGACAGAAATTCTGGCCTAATTAATGTGCCTTATTGATATTTCCATCCATCCTTATTTTGGATCTGCCTGTTTTAGGATCATGGTGAGCCAGAGTTAATGGTTTCAAGAAAAAACAAAGAAATTAACTATCCACAATCAAAATTTAATAGTAAAACTGATTTCTTTGAATGTTAATTTGCATCATTTCCCACTAATCCTATTATAAGGGAAAAAATGTACCATACTCATTTATACTGTATCGTTTTGGTAAGTGCAGTGGCTTCAAGTAACATGCTCGATCACAGTCATCTAAGTGCTACTTGTTCAGCAAAAAAAGTTTCTAAATTTACTCTGTCTTTTTCAAATAAAGTATTGCTAGCTAAATTAAAATTGAAAATCTCCTTGATAAAAGTTTAAGGCGATCATAGAACCAGCATGCTCCAGATTCAGCAATAGTCTGAAACATGGGTCTACTAAAGCCATTACTAAGTGAATCATAAGTGGTGCTAAGCTTTGTAAAGCATAACAGTGAGCATTGAGATATTCTACTTTTTTTTTTTTTTTTTTAAGACTAGGGGGCATCGCTCGCCAACCCCTGTATTTGGTTAATCGGATATATAATTTAAAAAATTTTTTTTCCTTTGGAATTGTTTCAATTTCATTATTTGCTCTTTTACTTTAAAGCTTCATTAAAAACAATATTTTTTGGAGACACATTGTGACAACGCAACGTATACCTGCCCATGAGTGAATATTGTTTCTGTTTCTGTAATAAATAATCCGAGTTTTTCTAATGTTTGTCTCTGTGATTTATTGATTGTCATAGCAAAAGCTATTCTCACGGTAAACTGTAAACATTTCAATATGAATGGCATATCACAATCTCCTTTGGTGTGTAATGTTATTAGCGGAATATATACATTACCTTTCTTTTTGCCTGTTAAAATTTGCATCGCTTCTCCTTGATCATCAATATACACCTGACCAAATTGTGTATTCTTTAAAATTTAACTTGTCGTTGCTTAAACTGTTCCGGGACCACAGATTCTCATAGTGTATGGTCCATTATTGTGTAAATCCACGTTTTGTGCATTGATTGATGCGAATGTGAAAAGACTTTGTTGTCTACTCCTTTTTTCTGACCTTGATTTGTCCTGCTATTTATTCAATTACACCTGGTTCTGATGATTAATCACCTTTTGTTTGCAGTAATGCGATCTTTTCTATCTTTTCTTTGATACTGTAGCGACTGACATGATAAAGTGTCACAAAAGTTTTACTTGAACAATCGCCGACTTCCTTACCGTATCAATCAATACCCCGCTATCAGTCTTCCGTGCTGTACTCCGCCCTCCCTCAATCAGACCAAACAGTCACTTAAAACCAAAAAGCCGTCAACCTGGCTGGGACGCTACAATACTTTCGAATTTTACTGCTTTCATATTCTGTACCTTTCTCTGCATGTGTATCGCACCATCGTTTGTTTGAGCCTGTCGAATTCCACTGCTTTCATAATCTCTTATCTGCCTTTTTTTCTCTCCAACACCTTTGAGTCTCTATTCTCCGTATTGTCCTTATACGCTTTATATGTGCTGAGAGCACACAATCTGTGTGTACTACGTGCTTTTTACACCACTGAGTTTTTTTTGATGGGTGTGCTCTTATATAATATCTTTTGTAAGTAGGGCGTGTCTTGCAAGAATCTCATGTTCCACGTCCCCGCGAGATGGCCCTGGGACAATCTCTTGCCACCAAGTCTCATGTTTACAGTCCCCGCGAGACACACTGTGGCAAGTCTTTTTTTGTCTCACGGGTCTTTTAAATGTCTTCCGAGGAGATCACGTATCGTAGCCTTGGTTTTGCTTTCCAGGATTTTTTTTATAATAGAGAGATTAGTGGATTTTATTCCATGTTTACAGAGAAAACATTATGAAATCTTGGAAAATGTTTTTTGGGGGAAATTCTTTATGCATTTATTTATGCATTTAAAGATTTTCACTTAAACTTATTCATATTACTTGTGACTCATGACTTATGAATTCTTTTATTTGTATACATTTTAATATTTTATTTTAATTTTGTTGGTAAGAATGTTGACAATGAATAGCTTACATATATTGCATTAATTGCTGTATGTATGTGTATTACAATTTAATCTCAAAAATTACTGCATATTATTTTTAAAACTATGAATTATTCTTAGTAAGGAATTTTATGTATTTAATGTCAAACCTCGGATTTTGAGAAAACAACTGTATTTAGAGTGGAACTAGTTTCTGTTTGTATAATTGCAAATGATTTTCTTTCTGAAAAATTATTTCCTTTCTTTTAGGGTAAAATGGTAAAAGGAATGGGTGGCGCTATGGATCTGGTTGCCAGTGCAGGAACAAAAGTTGTTGTTACTATGGAACATTCAGCTAAGGTACAATATACCAATTTCCATTCCTATTTTGTTTTGTCAGTTTCATTTTGTCAGGTATAATTTACATTTTTTAAAGTAATTTATTTTAGTTTTTCCCATCACCTGTTAAACTTGCTTTTAAACTTATAGTTGAATGGCTTAAAAGACACAGACTGAATGTTGTTTATAGTTTAATGACTTCTTCTATATTTAAGAAGTCTGTTTCTCGTCATTATATCTGTTTTATTTAACTGTGCATTATTTTTGTATACTATTTATGCATTATTTTTGTTATCTAATTTTAAATTGTTTTGTTTGCATGTAATTACTTGTAAAGCACTTTGAGCTACATCGTTTGTATGAAAATGTCCTATGGAAATAAATGTTGTAGTTGTTGTTCTTTCTGCCTGTCAGGTTTTGCAGATATTAACATGTGATAAGGTTAAATGGTGTTTATACTCCAGACCAAGTGAAGTTTTTGAACTAGGATAGAAGCCACAGGTTTGTAGATTGATTGCACACAATTAACTTGATGCGTTGCAATAAAAATAATTTTTCATATACCTATGCAAATTTCTTGTTAGAGGAGAGGGATTATTTTATTTTTGCACAATCTATGGGAATAAAAAAGTAGTGTATGTTATACTTCTTTATCAAAATGCATTGATTGTACAGTTAAATAGCTGGAGCACAGCTAGCACAAGCTTTGCTGCAGAAATGTAATTATTAAAAGCACTGTCAACATGTAAGTTGACCGTTATGGTTATCTTTGGTTTTCATAATGTTACAGAGAAGAAACAGCATGTTGAGAAACATTAAATCCGCAAGCATTGCCATATGAAAACCACACACTGGAACTGCCTCCTATCTGGATCTTTCTTATGATCACACACAGAGAATTACTAGAATTATATATAGATTCTTATTTATTTTATTTTTTTTATGAAAACCAGTGCTCAGTTGTGCCCTGATTGTACAAAGTTCACTTGAGGTGTGAAGTGTAAATCTACACCCCTGAATGTCAGTGAGCCAAAACATAGTGAAAGTGCATCACAGGATACCCCTCCCATATTTAATTAACAAGGTACCTTTATCAGTATTTGAGAATGTTAATGTGCTGTTTTCACATTATGTACCACATATAGACATGTACTTGTATGTAACCCACAAACACTGAAATATATATTTGTATATATTTAAACAGTATATTTTACAAAGGAGACATTCTGTTGTCAGTTATGAGATGTCAGCTCTACTGCAGATCTAAAGCCTCATCTCACTAGGTATCACTTGAAGCTAAAATAAGACAATGTACGAACGAGTGCACGAGTACTCCTAATCTAACAGGTATAATGTATTTCCGTAATTAGTAAAGGTTAAAGTAGGTCTTAACCAAGGGATTTTTTTTTGTTGTTGAAGATTGGCCTGTTTTTTGTATAATGATATGATTTCAAATGTAACTAAAAAAGGGAATGAGACATTGAAAATGTTTCTAAATGTATCATAAGATTTAGTTTTTTGCAAAACACTAAATGCAGCATGTCATATCATGACCCAAGTATTGTGACAATATCTTTTTATGATATGTATTGCGAAAGGATTCTACACGACACAGAGAAAGGTTTGGGGGCAGCCACTCATATACTTGAGATAGGCTATCAAAACGGAAATTTGTGTTTCAAAATGGTACAGGTCTTAGCAGCCTTCAGTCCAATACAGAACAGTACAGACAGGTAAACATGGCAGCTTTAAAGCCAGGCAGGGCAAGTGATGTCATCGGGGTCGGAACCGGAAGTGACAACATCGGGGGCCCAGAACTGGAAGTAATGTCCCCTGGACCGGAAGTGACATCGTTGGGTCCAGGCGAAATTTCCTGTGATTGGCCTGCTAATGGAAAAGAGGAAGGATCAGTGCACTCTACCACCCCCTGGTCTGGCACAGAATTATCCCTTTGTGAGCCCTTCAGCTGCCTCCCATGCGCACGTATAAATAAATTACATCATGAATACAAAACATAATTTTACAGTGTAACATTATGCAATATATACTAAATTAGAAAAAAATATTTATGAAAGGTTTTTTTTCCGCCTTTCTAGTCTGCATTGTCACAGGTTAGCCAGTCGATCCATTAGTGCAACAAAATTCTTAACCTTGAAAGTGGAAATGTTTGAAAATGCTTTCCAGAGTCATATATTCGTAGCTCTTCCCTGACTGAATGCTGCTTATAACAACATTTCATTCCCTGATTGGTCACCCTTCAAGGCAGAAAACCATGTGGTAATGCAGAGCTGCTCTCAGTGCTGCCTGTTGTGTTGCTTACCTGTATGCATCTAAATTGCAGTTTGTAAAGTTTGAGCACTACATATGGTACATGCACAAAAAACAAATAATGTATTGGTTGTTACAGTTTTGTGATAAATCTCATGGCTGACAGCACATACTGTATACTCAGTGTAGGCGGACATCTACACATTGTATTTTTGGTCGTTTAATAGATATACTTTTGTAAACAAAGTCAAAATGCTAGAGTGGACGGAATTTGTTTTTGTTTAAAACTTTAACTGTTTTTAAATGAAAGCATAACTATGTGGAAATAGCCTTAGATGAACATCAATATAAAATAACCATTGATGAAAAACAGCTTTCTGGCAAGCAGTTAACAATATTTTTAGTAGCATGAGAATCAAGCATTCATAAATATCTCATGACTCATAACCTTTCCTAATTGTATATGTTGGTTCTTTGGGTTGTCAAATGAAAGATATCACAAATGATACACTTACGGTTTTGTCAGGTCCACAGTGATGCCGATCATTAAAATTGTGAGGTATTGGAGATTTGCTTTAAGGTCATATGTAGTACAGTTAAATCTTTTTGCAGTATGATTGAATAATATTCATCACATTAGAAAATAAACAATGTCGACAAAGTAGAATATCCGGCAAATCTAGAAATAAATGATCCTTTAAATAATTTAAGAAATAAATTATCTGATACAGCAATGCAATAATGCACATTTTTCATATTAATAATTCCACTTTGTTTTGCTAACTAACCAAACTGAATTCTAATCAATGAACTGAAATTGCTTTTCGAATAACAGTATTGTGGCTGTTAAACTACATTATGGTTTTGTATTTCTCAATATTGTGAGTCTTTTAGTTTGTGATTTTACTTCTAAATGGTAACTGGTATGCTAGCCAACTCCTATAATTTCCTTTTCTTTATTTTGACCTAGGGTGGCGGACACAAGATCTTGGAAAAATGCAACTTGCCATTGACAGGAAAACAGTGTGTAGATCGAATTATCACAGAGAAGGTATGTTTTGTTTTCTAACTTGCTTTGTATTATTAGAATATTTTTACTGCATTCTTTGTTATAAATATTGAAAATAAATATTTCTTATTCAGAGGTAATAGTAAAATATTTACTTCTTTTTGTTACATGCAGTATGTGACTGCTTGTTCTTTTAGCATGGACGAATGTCACTTTTTTAATATTTTTTTTCTTAAAGCAAGGATATGATCCTTATGGCTGCTAATTTTGTTTTTCTATGTGATTTTTATGCCAGACTAATTAACGTAAATATTGAAAGAATAATATCATATTGGCATGTGAAAGTATTTATTTGATACTTTAAAAAACTGTTTACATCTCCCTTACCAGTTTCACTTTCTAAGCCACTGAATGACTTCCCATGCTTACAGAATGCTAAAATTGTCACAACAGATAAAACCTAGGTTATGTGGAGATTTTGTATTACAAAAACTGAAAAGTGAAATGAGTTAGCATGAACTGAGAAACGCAGTAAAACAGCTCTCGGTAGATGAAATAATTTGGAGAAGCTTAAACTACTCTGTTGGTTCTCTTCTGGGATTAAATTGTATTTGCACATCTCTAATGTGGTGTTGCTAACGATGATCTTGAAAACATACAGTTTAGTGGTAAAACCCCATTTTCTTTAATTGGCTCTTGTTATTGAAACACAATTTATTACCAAATGTTTTCCTTCTGGACATTAATTTCATCGTGCTCACTTTCTAGAATCTGTACAGTAATAGTGTGGTTGTACAACGTTTTTGACATTAGCATAGCCATCAATTATGTGGGTGTTTCCATTTTCACAGAAACAGCATTGTCACATTCATAACTAGGTGACATTTTCCTTCTCTATAGATAAGATTTTATTACTGCCCTTTGTATCTAAAATCTCAAACTGCCTTCAAAGCTACATTCTTGTAGCATTTGACAATATTTTTAAAAAAATATTGCTCATGTATTTAACATACTACATTGGTAATGATAAGATTGCTTGTTGTGTATTTGTTCACTTGTCTGGCTTTTTTATTTTATTTTTTCTTTTGAAGACTTTCATACATTTTAGCTGAACAGAAACAAATTTTCTGTTGCACTTTAAATGAAGAATGATTCATTGCTGAAAATCCTGTCCTGGTTGATATCATCTGGTCTGTCTGGCATTCTATTTTTTCTTAAGTGTGCAGTTTATCTTTCTTTATTGAAATATTTTTGCTCTGGGTAGTTTATCAGATATAAATTTGTTGTTTACAAATGAATACTGCTGCATTTGGCAAAACAAATAAGTTAAGTTGTTTTGTTAGGCATTATACATCAGTCTTTATTTTGAAAAGTACAATGATTAAATTTTGTCAACCCATAAGAAATTATGAGTTTAGTGTGTTTAAGCATGTTGTCAGCACAACATCTTGCATGTAGCAATGGTAAGTGACGTGAAGACATTTCTAGCTGTTCAAACAGAGATGGAAAGTGGAGCTATTTAAACAGGAGAGCAGGTAGGGTTACAGCTCTTGTTATAGGCTTGCGAATTGTGGAGTATAGAGGAAACTGACAAATGCATTACTGTATACCTAATGGCACTAGTCACAGAACTTCTTTTAGTTTTCTCTATGTTATAGTCCCTTTGAAGACATAATGTAACTATCACTAGTCATAGTTATGTCTAGTGATAGTCGTAACTGTCATTCTGACATTTTGTGGTTGAAATGAAAAAAAAAAATGTATGTTATACAAGTACATTTGTCTGATGGTTAATTTTACCTAATATGTATTATAAAGTGAAAGGTACTATATAAAATGAACAATTGCCAATAGAAGAGGTCTCAATGTTCAGAAAGTGCATAATTAAAAGCTTTAAGCTGCCTTTCTATTGGATGCAGTGCTGAAAAAAAAAGAATGTACATTGCACTTTGGATTTTCTACCAAATGCTTTTTCAGCTGAACTCTCCAGCTGTGACCATTAAAAAAATATAAAAATCTTAAAAATGTAAGTACAAAGTATTTAAAAATTTACATGGGTTATGAGCTTTGAAGGTATAACCTGCTTTAAAAGAAGGCTGCATCTCTCCCACATTTGCCACCACATAGTCTACTTGATATTTTTAGTTAGATAGCCCTATCAAAATTTTGTATTTTATTTTTTACAGCCATCTTGCAGTTTACAATGTCAGCTAGTCAGATCTTCATTCACCTTACCTGTTAGTGATTCTAAACTCACTTATTCCAAATTCAGTGTGGTGGGGAGCTGAAGCCAGCATAATTAGGCACAAAGTAGGAATTCACAATGGATAGGATGCCAGTCTATCACAAGGCACAGTTACTCAAAATTCTAATCTCTCTCACACTAGGCCAATTTAAAGTCACCATCAACTTAACATAAAAAGCTTTGGGGTGTTAGAGAAAATTTTAATTTTCAAGTTCCCAAAGAAAATGGCATACGGTGACAAAACTGGGATTTAAATTCCATTTTCTAGAGACTGCTTTCCATTTTGGAACATATTTTAATAAAAAAGAATGCAAAAAAGTCAGCCTTTTGCTGCTTACCGTGTTTTGATGGTATTTTTACATAGATTGTGTCTGTTTTGCTTTTTTTGTTATTTTCTTTTAAGTTGATCATGAACATATTAATATTTAAATCAGAATTATTATTCAAGTTGAAATACTTAGAGTACTACAGCGTATTTTATAGGACAGTTACCTTCCTTTTAAATATTATATCGGAAAACATCCTTCATACAAATCTCTGACATGCTAAAAGCCTTCATGACCATTTATAGCCACAATTTAACTGTGGAATCAACATTATCATGTATAAGACTTGCTTTGTATGTACAAGTAATGTTTATAGACCTTAAATTGCATATTGTCAATTCTGATCAGAACTTTACCAGTCTGGCCTGCAAATTCAAATTAAGAAAACACTGATCTTTAATGTATTGCTTGATGGCATCATTGTGCTAAGTAGCTATAGAACTGAAAAAAATTAAACTTGCAGATTTTCTTGTAGTTGATTCTAGAATGCAAGCTAATGTGTTGTGATGTAAAAATACATCCAAACTGGAAAAAAAAATTGTCGGTGATCTTTCCACAATATTTTAATATACTGTATACATTTCACAAAATGGTATTATTTGGGAAGTGCATTAATATATAGTCTTTGCTTTGTGTTTATGGAAAAGATGGGAATTGTCAAACTGCCTACTTCATTCTGTAAGTTTTATATTTATTACTAAATATTTTTTTCGTATTTCTTTGAAAATTATAAATTGCTATTTTATGAGTGCATCAGCTGATAGCTCATCAATTCAATAACAGTTACTGTTTTGTTTTATATACTTGTTATCCCCATGTCTGCTTAAGGTTTTCTCCAGATACTCCAGGTTTACTCCCACATTCCTAAGATTGGTGTGTTATGTGTTAACTGGTGACACTAAGTTAGCTCCTCCTAAATGTTTATAAGGTCAGTAATGGACTGGTGCCTTATGTAGGACTGGTTCCTGCCTTCCCTCCAATGCTGACACTGTTGGACTGAATTGGACTAAGCAGGTTTGGAATGCTGTGTTTATTTTGCAGAGTTGCAAAATGTCAAGATTTGTTCAGGCAGCTGTATATTTTGTACATGTCTGGCATTGCATGTGATGACAGAAGGTAAAATCATTTAAATCCAAGTATTAATTAGGTCATCATTATAGTTATTGTTTGTATGTATCTCCTTTGCCTGAAGTGTTGGGACCTCCTTAGCTGGCACTGGCGTCTTTTTAATAAACAGATTTTAATGATATTTTAACTGCCATTTGTTATGTAATAGAGTGGATTAAAATGTTGAGGCTCTAAAATGCTAAAATAAACAATATAAAACATTTGACTGTTTTCCTTGTAAGTGCAATGCAATGATAATGATAATCTTCATTCTAGTTAGCTCAGCTGGGGTTTTGTGTGTATTTTGGAAGTTACTATTTTGTCAAGGATTGCATGATTTAAATTTGAATAAATATAGAACATCTCTTCATATACAATTTATTTTAATATTGCATTTTGCTTAAACTGCATTTTTTCCCTTGTATAGTTTAAAAAAAAGAGCAGCCAGCCTGGTTCTAAGTGTCCTCTAATTAAAATACAGGTCAAACTCAGTTGCAACGAAGTGCCAGTGACCTAAAAAATAATTTATTGTAATGAAAATTTCATAGTAATGAAAGTCTGTATTTGTTGCTATAGTGCTTTCTTTAAATGGCGTCCAGGCATTTGCAATCATTTCAATAGCTTCTTTCATGTTAATTTTCATCTCCTCCTGTCTACAAGTTATGCTGACAAGAATTTTTCTCAGCATTTCCTTGTGATAATACACTTTTAGGGTGCGAATGATGCCAAAATCCAAAGGCTGGAAGCACTTCCGTGCAACTGGATTGGAGGAACTCAATGCGATCATTATTTAAATGTGGAAGCATGCTGTGGGCAGCACGGTTATCAATCAGAAGCAGAATCTTCTTTTTCTTCTTCTTCATATCCTTGTCAAGTTGTCGCAGCCAGTTTCCTTAAATGTCTTGAGTCATCCAAGCTCGCTTGTTTGCTTTATACTCGCAGGGAAAGAATGTAACATGCTTAAAATTAACACTGAGGATTGGTCGACTTGCCAATAATAACTTTGTCTCTGCCAGTTGAATTGCAGCAAAGCAGAGCTGTCAACCTTTGTTTAGATTTTTTTCCTGCTTGGCATGGATCACCTTTGAGTGCTAAAGTGCAATGCAGTAGCAGCTGGTAGAAGATTCTAGTCTCATCAGCATTGTGGATGTCTTCAGGCTCATAAGCTGAAATGATTTTCACCTGCACGCCATTAGTTTGCTGTTTCAACTGGAAATGCAGATTCTTCTCCACAGATTGCTTTGGCTGAAATTCCAAAACATTCCCAAAAGCAAATTAGCCAACCTCAGCTGGCAGCAAAATCTTCATGGCTCAAGGAGATAGACGGTGACTTTGCTTTTTCTTGAATGAGTGGCCCACTAATAGGAATGTTTCTTGAACGAGCATCACTGAACCACATAAAAACTGCTTTTTTCGACATCTTCAAATTCAGCAGTTCACATATGTTTGTGCTGAGGCCCAAGGTTTACAGCCTGAGATTTTTCTTCTATTTTTGCTCGCTCTTTCAAAAAAGTTGACAGTGTCAATGGCAAAATTCCAAAATCACTGGCAACATCTTTTTTTCTTTTTACCAGAATCAAGAGCTGCAAAAATTTCATGTTTTTTGTTCTAATGTGAACTGTTGTCGTTTTTCGCGTCTGCCATTTCTATAGGTGGGTGACAATGAGTTAAATTCCAATGGATGTTTTTCAAATGTTGATGAGCAATAAGCAAAAGGTATCACTGAAAACCACAGAAAACAAACGCAACAAAAAACGGTACAAGGAAAGTTCAAAGAGAGAGAAAAAATTACAATGTTTCTGCTCAGGGTTTGTTGTGCACAACTGAGCTGCAACCACAGAACTAACTGCTCTGTGGATGATTCATTCAGGCATTTCAAGGTCTTTTGGGCACTTCGTTTTAATGAGTCATCTGCTGAATGTATTCATAGTAACAAGATTTTTATAGACATCTTATGGGGAAACTGTCGGGACCGTAAAAATACTTAATTGTAAAGATATTCGTGGTAACGGAATTTGATCTGTATATATATGATCTTGTTTTTGCTTTCATGAAACAACTTACTAGACTTAATGTATAATGTTTACATATTTTTATGAAATTAAGAGATTTAAAAATTATATTTAACTCAAGCACAGTTATTTTTTTACATTTAATCCACATATTTTTTTAATCTTGTGCTAATCGGTTCATGTACTTTCCTCATTTGTATATAAATTTTACAGAACCGTTCAAATGTTTTTCACACATTTTTTTCCGTTATTTTTCTAGTGCTGTATGCTTCTCCCACAGTCTATAGATTTTCTTTCAGGTTTGCTGGACTCTAAATTGCTCCATGTCACTTGAATGCATTCTGATGAAATGACAGCTTACCATGGCTGATTCCTACTGCTTTCGTAATAGGCTCCACTTCTGTGTAACCAAAATCAATTGTACTGTATATGATGTAATTTGGCACAATTTTAGTTAATTACTGCACATTAACATAACATTTATTATTTATTGATATCTTTTTAAACTTTCAATGCAATTTGCATTTGTGGTCTCATTTGTTTTTTCACATAAAATTAATGTTCACAAAGTATATGAAATCCTCAGCTGTATTAGGATTAATTATTTTGCCATTTTATAAAAAAATAATTATGCTTTATCTTTAGTTTCATCTAATTAGTTTCAAGTTCAGAACTTATTAGCTTACTGAGGTTTAATGATTTTAATAATACATTCTCTATGACATAAAACTAGAGAAAACCCTATTGTTTTTAGTGTGTTTCTATGGTTTGTTCACCAAAAAAATTTTATGCAGAAAATATAAGACAAATTATACTACAAAGTATGTATCTTTATTTTCAAAGCAATTTGCACATTTTTTGAGCTTTTATCCTGCAAACAAATTGTATTTTTAAATTTGACAACAAATACAATACCAGCACAAAAACATTTGGTTCCTCTTCTTGGTATTTTAATGCCCATTATTTAAAAACATCACAAAGAAAAGCTACAATATATAATTGTTTTCTCAGGTAGGGTTCAAAAGAACTAAATGCTCAGAAGCAAGATAGAAAAAAGGAGATTTCAAGTCATGTATTTATGGTTTCTGTTCAGCTTTAAAAAATTGCAGTCTGTTTTTAACTCATGTAAAACATCTGTTGTCTATTACAAATTAAAATGGAAAAGAGTTAGAGTCCAATTTTTAAGAAAGTACATAACATGGTAATTACCAACTAATACATCTTACTTCTGTACCATGCAGTATTATTAAAACTATAATATGGAATAAAAGTACGTATGAAAATAACATACTAAGTAACAGCCATCCTGGGGTAATGAGAAGAGAACCTTGCCAAACCAATCATAGATTTTTTGAGTAGGACTTATTTTTTGGTGTTAGCTGCTTCATTAATGTTCACACATATAACATGATAAAATCTGTTAAAATAAAAAAAAGACACCTGAAATTGAAAGTGCAAGGAAATAAACATATTAGATGGCAATATACTCCCACAACACAGTGTTAGTCTTGGTTCATTTTATTATTTGAATGTTATCATTCTTTCTGAAAATCATTAAAATTTTGGCTTTTTTTTTTTTTTTTTTGCTTTTTATGTTAATTACTTTATGGATTTAATGGATGCCATTATTTTTCATGTTAAAGGTTTCAGATTTAAATCTCACATATGACATATTGTGGAATGCTTAATATGTAATTTAACTTGCATGTTTGTAAACTGGTAATAATATTAACACTGAACTGATTCAATGTGAGTTTGTGGGCCGTGTTATTAGCAAGTGTCCTATCCAGAGTTGGTTAGCTAGGATACTCAGTGGTACTTTGCACAGCTTTCATAGAAAAACATATTCCGAAAATGGAAGAATGCTTAAGTATAGATCATATTACTTGGTAAATTTTAAATTTTGAGAAATAAACACATTTTTTATATTAAAATTTCAGCTTTTATTCAGATGTAAAACTAATTTACTAGAATGTAAAAGGTACTTTTGTGACCAGTGTGGAGCACATGGGTATATGATACACGCTGAAATACATGTATACACGCATGGGTATAGCACTAAAGCCATACAGGACAATAACCACTCACATCATACCATGTTTAAATAGGTTTTCTGCCAGGATATTATGCTAGAGGAAGAGTAAAAAATCCATAAAAATGCATCCATTATTATTGGGCTTTTAACATAACTTTACAATAAAATTTTAATAGTAGAAGCAGCACACAGATTTGCATTGGTAAGTAATTTTAAGCTGTGAAGTGTTCACTAGTCTGGTTTCATTCTGTTCTGGTGTCTGTCTTCATCTGAGACAACAGGTGGCACTGTTATTCAAACTATAGGGGCAAACAAAAAAACAACGGTACTCCCAACATGTAAATTATGGGTCGATTAAATTGTGCAGTCTTAATGGACAGATATATCAAAATGTTATTAATATGTTGAGAATTGAGGAATGGTGGTGAGGAAAAATTTGCAATAATTTGACATAAATATGATTTCATTTTTAAGTCCTAATAATAACAAAACATAAGTAACATATAACAATTATATTTTTAATGGCTTTTTTAAACACCATAAACAAAAATTTCATGTCTTTATTGGAAATATTATATGCATCTTTGTAGAAGTTCATTCTAACTTAAAGGGAAGCATTTCACGCAAAAAACAAAAATGTCTAAGAGTTGAATGATCCGTACTACCACAGAGTCGATATGTAGTATTGATTAACAAGTGCAGCAAAACATTTAATCAGTTGCTGCTCTACAGGAACAGCCACAAGTTACTAAATCTTAGGAGTTCACATGTTTGTCTAACTAAGTGAATGTAATCAATTTGTTCAGTAAAGACATGCATATTATGTTTTTTCTTTGTTATTTATGCAATGTGATTTATAATTCACTTATATTTAATAAAATGTATTTTTTTATAAAATATTAATTGAAATAGAAGTGCTACATAATATTCAATACATTTGGGTATAAAAAAAGGAAAAGTATCGGTACAATCAAAAGTACAATTTTTGTTCTAGCATGAAGAAATATGATTTGACTCATGATTCTAATTATCTAAGACCATTAGTTCCTTTTTCTTTTTAGGTCAAATTAATGTTGGAATATACATTGATAAAAACAGGTTCACTGTTTTCTTTCCAACTACTTGCAACGCATGGGCATTCATATGAGAGAACATCCTATTCTCACTGATTTATTCTGTTAATTTTTAAAAAAACTAATAGTATGCTTCAGTTCTCACAGCAATTTATAGTTTTCTCCCATGTTAATCTATTTTTGAGTATGGTCAGGTTGACATTTCAGGTTCTGTTCCCATCATTCACATGACATGGTGAAACTCACTGCATTTGTTATTCTTTAACACAGTGTTTTTTAAACAATGGTTCAAACCCAATTGTCTCTGATGGGTCACCACATGATTTTGTAGTTAAATTAGCTAAATAAGTGTGAATTTTGCATTGAACAGTGCCACCCACTGTTTAGATTACTTTTGATTACGACAGTATGGAAAACAATGACAATGGCATATTATAGACAGCTTTCGTTTCTGTGGCACAAAAAGTTAACGAATGTTCCCCACCTCCCATCTCACAACCTATTTAACAAAATGAGAAGGCTGACAGCAAAGACATGTATAAGAAAGAGGAAGAGATGACAGAATGATGGATAAGCTTGTGAGGAGAAGACACTGTGGCACTAGATTCAAATGTCAAATTGAAAATAACGGGTGCAGGTGAAGGATGTGACGGTTTTCAGGGTGTTTTGAACAGTGTGGGAGAGAGTACGTGTGACGCATCAGTGTTATACAATAAGTGCAGTTTCAGTGGTCATGGATAATTGCTTGGTTCCTTATACAGTGTTCACAGTTATGGCATACATTGAATGAAAATCTGAATTCCTTCTCATCACATTATTTTAAAGTGGCTTGATAAATGTTCGTCTACTGGTAGTGTGAAGGACATGTTTGTTAGACCACTGAGAACTGTAGGAACACCAGAAAATGTGAAAAGGGTAAGACAAGCAGTAGACTCAGTGTCAGCCAGTTGAGTTAAACATTTCAAATCAGGCTATTTGACTTTTTTTTTTAATCAGTTAATTGAATTGTTAAACCGGAGTATATTAAACTATTCATCATACTCATTCAGAAAAATGTATTGTTACATGGTTAAGCTCATTTGAATAACATTATTTAAAAAATGTTATTTAAGAGAAGGTGAATAAGCTGCATAGAATAATTAATTTTTGAATTACTTCATTCCTTAACAGGTGCCATGAGTCAAGTGACTAACTTAACTGACACCTTTACTTCTTTCTTTTCAAAAATCATTGTATCCTCACTAAAGCTCAGTCAATAATATCAGTCGCTATAATATTGCGCTGATATTTGGTCTGTACATATGCATTGGTATTGGTTGAACTTGTACTGAGATTATGATGCTAAAATTCACTGAAACAAAGCATGTTTATTATGTTATTTTTCTAGTGTAAAAGACCTCTGTTCGAAAAGCCCCTCCCCTTGACTGATATGGATAATGACAGTAAACAATCTGAGTATTAACAATGTACATGCTAAACAACTCCATGCTCTAACCTTTGTCCACATTCATCAATCCTGGGACTGTCAATATTGCAAAATTTTACAGAGGATGCATAAAACTGTTAATGTACTTACTGTTATACTTGAGGTTTACAGCTCTACTGTTTAAATTTTGTATACCATGATTTTCTACATTTCTCCTGCTGCCCATATGGCCACTGTACACCATACTCTAGAGTGTTTTCACTCTGTAACTAAAATCATCTTAATTTCAAAGGTCAGGTGTTTTATCCAGTCAAAAACAGTACAGGTTTCGCTTTCAAGCAATTACACATTTGCCTCTGTATGCCTCTGCAATTGCTTTATTGAGAACTTTTATTGTGAAGGTTGTCACCACTATTCTAGGGTTTGTTTTATTTTCAAAATGATGTGCGGCGCTGGTCATTATTCAATCTGATTTTTAAAATTCCCCATCTGTCAGCTGTAGAAAGAGCAGACATTGAGCTTCCTAAGGCATATAGACTTGACTCTCTGTATTGAAGTGGTTGTTTTATAAGACATTTTATTTGTCAACCAGTTCATGTAAACCTGCTGTGTTTGTCCTCAACTGGATAATGCTTTTTGAAAGCAGCAGTTCCTTTCCCAAAAATACAGTGCATCCGGAAAGTATTCACAGCGCATCACATTTTCCACCGTTTGTTATGTTACAGCCTTATTCCAAAATAGATTAAATTCATTTTTTTCCTCAGAATTCTGCACACAACACTCCATAATGACAACGTGAAAAAAGTTTACTTGAGGTTTTTGCAAATTTATTAAAAATAAAAAAATTGAGAAGTCCCATGTCCATAAGTATTCACAGCCTTTGCTCAATACTTTGTCGATGCACCTTTGGCAGCAATTACAGCCTCAAGTCTTGTTGAATATGATGCCACAAGTTTGGCACACCTATCCTTGGCCAGTTTCGCCCATTCCTCTTTGCAGCACCTCTCAAGCTCCATCAGGTTGGATGGGAAGAGTCGGTGCACAGCCATTTTAAGATCTCTCCAGAGATGTTCAATCGGATTCAAGTCTGGGCTCTGGCTGGGCCACTCAAGGACATTCACAGAGTTGTCCTGAAGCCACTCCTTTGATATCTTGGCTGTGTGCTTAGGATCGTTGTCCTGCTGAAAGATGAGCCGTCGCCCCAGTCTGAGGTCAAGAGCACTCTGGAGCAGGTTTTCATCCAGGATGTCTCTGTACATTGCTGCAGTCATCTTTCCCTTTATACTGACTAGTCTCCCAGTTCCTGCCGCTGAAAAACATCCCCACAGCATGATCCTGCCACCACCATGCTTCACTGTAGGGATGGTGCCAGATTTCCTCCAAACGTGATGACTGGCATTCACACCAAAGAGTTCAATTTTTGTCTCATCAAGACCAGAGAATTTTCTTTCTCATGGTCTGAGAGTTCTTCAGGTGCCTTTTGGCAAACTCCAGGCGGGCTGCCATGTGCCTTTTACTAAGGAGTGGCTTCCGTCTGGCCACTCTACCATACAGGCCTGATTGGTGGATTGCTGCAGAGATGGTTGTCCTTCTGGAAGGTTCTCCTCTCTCCACAGAGGACCTCTGGAGCTCTGACAGAGTGACCATCAGGTTCTTGGTCACCTCCCCGATCACTCAGTTTAGATTGCCGGACAGCTCTAGGAAGAGTCCTGGTGGTTTCGAACTTCTTCCACTTACGGATGATGGAGGCCACTGTGCTCATTGGGACCTTCAAAGCAGCAGAAATTTTTCTGAAACCGTCCCCAGATTTGTGCCTCGAGACAATCCTGTCTCGGAGGTCTACAGACAATTCCTTTCTTTTCATGCTTGGTTTGTGCTCTTACATGAACTGTCAACTGTGGGACCTTATATAGACAGGTGTGTGCCTTTCCAAATCATGTCCAGTCAACTGAATTTACCACAGGTGGACTCCAATTAAGCTGCAGAAACATCTCAAGAATGATCAGGGGAAACAGGATGCACCTGAGCTCAATTTCGAGTTTCACGGCAAAGGCTGTGAATATTTATGTACATGTGCTTTCTCAATTTTTTAATTTTTAATAAATTTGCAAAAACCTCAAGTAAACTTTTTTCACGTTGTCATTATGGGGTGTTGTGTGTAGAATTCTGAGGAAACAAATGAATTTAATCCATTTTGGAATAAGGCTGTAACATAACAAAATGTGGAAAAAGTGATGCGCTGTGTATACTTTCCGGATGCACTGTATAATTTACAAAGAGCCTACACATGCTACTCTGGCTCTTGAACAAATCATACTTTATGTGTGATCTTCCCAAAATGCCTACTTGAATTTGTCACCTTTTTTTTTTTTTTTTGTAACACCATTTGTGTAGTACATGGTTGTTACTGGCCCTTTATTGTGTTTGAAAAAAACTGTTAAGTAAATATTGTGACTTGGCTGAATGTGTTGTAATATAATATAGCACAAATCAATAAAAATATTTTGAAGATCACGCTGTTTTTCTGTTTATCAAGTCATCTGTTTCAACTCGTGCGCAAAAGTGAAATTTGTTGGCTCCTAAACTGCTGGTTTTTCGGTACAATTACCATTTCTAATGTCAATAAAATTTTCCAGTATTATGACTTATGATTGATGCTCTTATTTTTCTTATGTAATTAAAAAGCTTTCAAATCCTGCTTCTTTTGATGTGGTCACTCATCTTGTTTTCAAGCCTGTTTTTCTTAGCTTGTGGGAGTCTGGGAGATATGCATATTTATTATTTGTTTTTTTGGTATTTTAAATATTCCAGTAGCCTATCAAACAGGTACTCTTTCTTTCAGCTATCAGAATATATGTAAATGAAACTGGTAAAGTATTTAAACATCAAAAAAGGTAAAAAATAAAGCTAGATAATCATCTGGCAAGCACATGCCAGGTTGTATAAAAATAATCTATATTAAGTGATATATATTATATGCAAGTATATGAAGATACATACATTTCAAATCAATTAATTTTATTAATGCACACATCTCTCAGGATAAATAGGTGAGAACTGATTCATTTATTCATTCATTAATAAATTAATCACCTAAAATATATCTTACCTAATATAATCAGCACATGAGAGTGGACAATACAGTGGTGTGAAAAACTATTTGCCCCCTTCCTGATTTCTTATTCTTTTGCATGTTTGTCACACAAAATGTTTCTGATCATCAAACACATTTAACCATTAGTCAAATATAACACAAGTAAACACAAAATGCAGTTTGTAAATGGTGGTTTTTATTATTTAGGAAGAAAAAAAAATCCAAACCTACATGGCCCTGTGTGAAAAAGTAATTGCCCCCTGAACCTAATAACTGGTTGGGCCACCCTTAGCAGCAATAAGTGCAATCAAGCGTGTGCGATAACTTGCAATGAGTCTTTTACAGCGCTCTGGAGGAATTTTGGCCCACTCATCTTTGCAAAATTGTTGTAATTCAGCTTTATTTGAGGGTTTTCTAGCATGAACCGCCTTTTTAAGGTCATGCCATAGCATCTCAATTGGATTCAGGTCAGGACTTTGACTAGGCCACTCCAAAGTCTTCATTTTGTTTTTCTTCAGCCATTCAGAGGTGGATTTGCTGGTGTGTTTTGGGTCATTGTCCTGTTGCAGCACCCAAGATCGCTTCAGCTTGAGTTGACGAACAGATGGCCAGACATTCTCCTTCAGGATTTTTTGGTAGACAGTAGAATTCATGGTTCCATCTATCACAGCAAGCCTTCCAGGTCCTGAAGCAGCAAAACAACCCCAGACCATCACACTACCACCACCATATTTTACTGTTGGTATGATGTTCTTTTTCTGAAATGCTGTGTTCCTTTTACGCCAGATGTAACGGGACATTTGCCTTCCAAAAAGTTCAACTTTTGACTCATCAGTCCACAAGGTATTTTCCCAAAAGTCTTGGCAATCATTGAGATGTTTCTTAGCAAAATTGAGACGAGCCCTAATGTTCTTTTTGCTTAACAGTGGTTTGCGTCTTGGAAATCTGCTATGCAGGCCGTTTTTGCCCAGTCTCTTTCTTATGGTGGAGTCGTGAACACTGACCTTAATTGAGGCAAGTGAGGCCTGCAGTTCTTTAGACGTTGTCCTGGGATCTTTTGTGACCTCTCGGATGAGTCGTCTCTGCGCTCTTGGGGTAATTTTGGTCGGCCGGCCACTCCTGGGAAGGTTCACCACTGTTCCATGTTTTTGCCATTTGTGGATAATGGCTCTCACTGTGGTTCGCTGGAGTCCCAAAGCTTTAGAAATGGCTTTATAACCTTTACCAGACTGATAGATCTCAATTACTTTTGTTCTCATTTGTTCCTGAATTTCTTTGGATCTTGGCATGATGTCTAGCTTTTGAGGTGCTTTTGGTCTACTTCTCTGTGTCAGGCAGCTCCTATTTAAGTGATTTCTTGATTGAAACAGGTGTGGCAATAATCAGGCCTGGGGGTGGCTACGGAAATTGAACTCAGGTATGATACACCACAGTTAGGTTATTTTTTAACAAGGGGGCAATTACTTTTTCACACAGGGCCATGTAGGTTTGGATTTTTTTTCTCCCTAAATAATAAACACCATCATTTACAAACTGCATTTTGTGTTTACTTGTGTTATATTTGACTAATGGTTAAATGTGTTTGATGATCAGAAACATTTTGTGTGACAAACATGCAAAAGAATAAGAAATCAGGAAGGGGGCAAATAGTTTTTCACACCACTGTATAACAACTTTGTTGTCAGTGAAATTTATTCTTCATATTTAAGTCAACATGGACTATATTATTATCTTCATGAGCATCAACAGTTAAATACTTGTGCTCACAGCACTTGCACCGTACACTTGAGAGTCACAAACATCAGATGTCTAGAGTTTTTCTAGGAAGACCTAATACTTAAATACATCAGCAATTTATAAAACTAATAGGATCATAAAAATATTTCATTATAACAGAAATTTCATTATAACAAATCTGGAGGAAATATGTATAGTATTGCGACTGGGTCCACCAACGATTTGCATTGTTTAATGGCAGCAGCGCATGGACAGCACTGTAACTGCTGTACTGCATTTGGTAAACATAAAACCAAGGGCAAAGCAATTGGTTCTCCTCTTCAGGATCAGGGTAACGCATACCATGCTTGTCACACAATTTTAAATTTTTAACACAGGGCTTTGATCTGCTGTTCCTCATACTCACTTGGTCTGTCTTCTCCAGATCGCATCTGCTACAGCAGGTACGAACACAGAATGAAAAACGAGATGTTGGATATAATTTTTTTTAAATAGAAATACAGGTGTGAATACAGAATGAAAACAAGACTTTAGATGTATTTTTTATAGAAATACAGGTATGAAAATACAGAATGAAAATGAGTTGTTAGATGAAGATGAAGGTGTGATTCCAAAATGCTTTCGCAACGTCAATTTTCTTCATTCCAGAATCCACTTTTTCCAGGATTTTTAATTTTTCATCCAGCATAAACTGATGCCATTTCTCACTTGTTTGGTTGGTAGGACTTAACACCCTGTTGCTGAGATATGGGTCCCAGAGGTTAAAAGCTGGAGCCATGCATTCCTGTTCATACAAGATTAGATTCATATAAGAGAATAAAACTTTGCGTCATCTCAAAGTGTTCTGAAAATTCTGAAATCTCTTGCGCCATCTTCTGATTCTATTCTTTCTCAAAGCTGCTGACATCTTGTGCAAGCAGTACGTTTGTCAGTATCCTTTAGGAAGCTATGGACTTTTGGCTTGTTAATGCTTTTATTTTGCCTTGTCACGTCAAAAGGTGCTATTTTGATGTACTTTGGGATTCTTTTGGTATAATTCTGGGTGTGAAAAGTTATCACAGAACACTCCGGCATTTCAGAGGGCAAAACTAAAAGATGATAAAGCGCAGCTGTTATACAGAATAACTTGTAACATAACATACCATTCTCAAACCCGCTTTTTCATTTCAGAGTTTCAGAGACAGTCTCTTATAGCCTTTCAAGTTATCTGTTTTTCCCCAGGTATAACCCCCTGTCTCTTTATTCATTCTTTGATACTGTATTTAGAATCCTTCTGCATTATTTACACCACATTAGTTTTTGTTTCTTCTCCACAATTGCTGGTAGTATTAAAATGAGGAAAAATTATATAGGAATGCTGAGATTATCTTATTTCTAATCATTGTATCAAGTTATCCTAGTTCTGTAGAATCCAACTAATCTGTTTTGCATCAGTCAGTCTTGGTGAAAAAGATCATGTTGGTGTGTGGCCAACAGTGGATTATCATTCTGCTCAAGGCTGTTTCTTGCACTAATCCAACTTCTGTAGTGTTTGGCTTTAGCCTCTGTAACTGCCACACGGGCTGGAAGGGCATCCCGGCCAGGGAGGAGAAGGAGATCACACCCGGAAGAGAGGGTCAGAAAGGATGAACGGACGGCCCACCAGAAGTGGAAAGTTTCACTATGGACTTTTCACTCCCCCAGCACACTAGATAGCAGTCCTGGATATCAGATATCGGTGCCCAGTAGGGACCAGCAGGGCATGCCGGGAGATGTAGTCCGACAGAGCAGCCCTGCTGGGATCTGTGGATGCTGCAAGAGGGTGCTGCAGAGAGATATGCTCCCTGCTGTATAGGACTTCCACATGACCCGGAAGTACTTCCAATGGGCAGCAGCCCTGGCACCGGAAGTACTCCCAGGTCATTAATAAAAGGGACCACACTGTTAACCTGGCGAGTCGAGCTAGGAGAACAGACAGCAACACTCAGCTGGAGGAGGGTACTACGGTGGAGAGAGAAAATCTGTGTTTCTGTTAAATAGGAGGTATTGTGGTGAATAAAAGCCATCCTTTATTTGAACCAGGGACTCTGGATGTGTTCATGTTGGGGTTTGGGGCTTGCTGATGCTCGGTTTTCTGTCACACCTCTGAAAAAAGATGGGTGAATGTGTGCATACACCTTGTGTTAATGGTGTGTTTATATGATTTGAAATCTTGTTCATACTATATATATATATATATATATATAATATAGATCTGTAAAGTTTGTTTAAGAAGAACTGCCAGACTAGCACAAAATTATGCACTTGCTGCATTTTGTACAAATTTAGTACAGTATATACAGTATACTGTCTGATTTAATGATGCAGCCTTGAACAAGTAAACTGTTGCAGAGTCAGGTGGCTTTTAAATAAATGTAATGCTGCTGTGGAGTTAAATTACTTTCATATCTTAAAATGTCACTAAATACTTGTCTGTGCATGGACAGTTTATAAAAAGTTTATATGTCTGTAATATTGCGTCTTTCTTGGTTAAATACATATTCACAGTATGCTTAAGTTAGCATAAGATTATGTACTGTATCAAACTTTGAAGTAATCTAAGCCTTGACCATTTGTTTAAGTGTTTCTGATGAAAGATGCATGTTTTTGATTGATTTTTTGATACAGTTAACTCGGACAGCTTATATAAGTTTAGCAAATCACATCTGTCACAGTCAAAGAAAATCATAGGCTTTGAACTTTTTTCTCCACTGTCGATTACATTTTGGTGCTGATTTTCAGTGAGAGCTCATACTGGTTCAAGATCTGAAAGGACTGGTTTGAGAATAACATCACTTGAAATGTGACTTTTAGTTGTGGTATTACAAAAAAGCTTCCTCAGTTAAAGTAGGAAGAACTTGATTAGCAATAGGGAGATGCACAACACATATGCATTATACTTTTTTTTTCAACAAAAATACATCACTGTATAGTAATGAATATTTTAAAATGTATACTTACCACTCCTAATAGAGTTAATTCAATTAACAATATGTACTGCAAATAACATTCAAATACACTGAACAGCAAGAAAATTAAAACCACCTGCCTACCCTCCTACCCACTTAATCAAGCCTCACGCACCTGGCCACCCTCTTCCATTGCTACCTGGTCCAGTTTTGACACTCACATGTAGGCACTTTTGGCAGTGGACAGGGGTTGACTTGGGCACTTTGATAGTCCCATACACACAGAGCTGCATTGTGTGTGCCCTGACACTTTTTTCTCATTGCCAGCATTAAGTTTTTTCAGCAATTTGTGCTACAGGAGTTCTTCAATGGGATCAGACCAGACTAAAGAAAATCCAAACTTCATTTATATATCTATTTATTTATTGCATATGTCTGGACTGAAAAATATGTATATGACATTTATCTACTACAGGCTATGTTCTGCTGGCTTGCAGAATAGTGTTGTGATCTATTATGTTATGATCTGTGAAATGTAGTGTACTCATATGTAACCGTAGTTTTTTTTAGTAACAATACTAATTGTGAAGTTATAACACTCCAGCTTTTAAGAGAGAATTTCTATTTTGATGTATTGGTGGCTATAAGACCATGGTATTTATTTTTTGATTGAAAGTAATGTGATATTCAATTAAATTTATTTGATATTATCTTATACTGAATACATGCTTGTAGTCTCACAACTCAGTACATCTTACATTTACAACTCTAATGCATTAGTAATACATTTTTAAGCAGTACATTTGCATATCTAGGTGGACAGATTATGTTACAGTATGTATTACCATAAAACAATTAATTTAAATGATGAACTTAAACATATCATGACAAATCTGTTAACTAACATAGTCAACTGTGACAGGCAAAGTAACAATTGTCATTACCTAGACTAACTCTATCTGAGTCACCTCTAACCCACTCTCCTCAAAGTGGTACTCTACAATATTATAAGTACATGCTAAACATTGTAATAAAAAGTAGACTGAATCTAATTCAGTTTGTGGTGTTACAGCATGGTTAAAACTCATCAGATGAGTATCAGTATCTACGTATTCGAGGTTCCAACAAAGAACAGTGGACTGCTCTCTGTATTTGAGATGTGAAGAACTGCCCCAAATAAAGGAACTTTATTACCTTAAGTTCTAGTTAACAAGTGGGCATAGCAGCAGTCATGAAGTAGACCAGCACATTGGTCCAGCAACAGCAATGCTGTAAGTGTTCTACTAGACCTGACTCAGCCAAATTTCTCAGTATGTCATTCCCATCCTCAGTCTGTGTTTCTATTCACTCCACAGGTCGAAATCATTGTACTGTGACCAAAAGAATGATTATTATAGAAGCAATTAATCACATAGAGTTTGCACTTCTGTATTGCTGGTCTCCATGACAGGGTAAAATACTTGGCAATCTGGGATGACCTCAGAGTAATGCGGCTGCTTCTCCAGATCAGGAAAAGCTATTTAATGCTGTGATGGTATCTGGTGAGGGTGCCACTTAGAAGGGAATGCTAGAGATAGACCCAAGACATTAGGAGGGTTATCCAATGATGACCTGGAAAACCGATGATAGGGAAAGAAAAGTTTGGTCTGCCTTGACCATTACCTGGAGAAGTTGATGAAAACTGAGTGATAGCCTAAAGTACACGGGTCCATACTCCTTATTTCATTATAATGAAATCTTGTCGAGGTAATACATGTTTACCTTACTTAACTGAAGATGCAGTGCCTTAACGACTTACTGTTGTATTGAAAGTTATTTTAAATAAAATAGCTGATTATTTTTTTACATTAATTTTGAGACACAGTATTTAAAAGTTTATGATTGTAAGAGATCTATTTGAAAGTTCATCATAACAGGTCAAGCAATTAAATGAAATGAAGAATAATGAAAACAACCATCTGTAATGCCAGTTTCTACCCACAGTCTAGTACAGTGAAAGTGCCCCCACCTGAATTACTCAAAACAGCAAAATAGTATGCCAGTGTACTAATTGCTATGCATATGGTTACGTTTTCAGTGTTCGGACTTGTCTCTTTAACCAGTTATTTGTATTTCTTTGTGCTTCAGGCAGTCTGTGCTTTCAAGTGATTTTCAGTCTCTAGCTCTTCTGAAGTGCCTGCTAGAAACAGCAGGTTCCTTTTCCTGTAACCACCGCCTGTCAGCGCACATTGCTAGCTTAGCATTTTACCCTGAATATATTAAGAGAAGCTTACAGCGATATAGGTCTAGTCCTTACCGTACTAAATAAACACTACATTTAGCAATTTTGTGATGTTTTTGTTTTGTTAAATTGTTTACTTAATTATATTATACAATACAATGGTTTAAAAAACCTTAAGCAGCCACTTTCCTGTAGATATGGAAACTCAGCCCAGTAGTGCACACAATGGTCCCATCAGCGTCTGCATAGCAATCTTTGCCCTGGAGGGAATGAGCACGAAAGTCGATTCATTACTACACTCCACATATTACTAGATGTTCCCCCGTACAGCCCCAAACTGGCTTAAACAAATTCTGTGAAGGGACAGATAAATATTTGAAATTCACATGGAAGGATCACATAGCCTTCAACGGACAGCTCTAGGTGAATCAAATATAAAATGTTTAAAGCTTTAGCTGGAGGCTAAAGAAGCGTCCAGATTGTATTTAAAATACCTTTTAATATGCCACAGTTGAAATGATAGTGTAGGGGACCTGCTGAAAGGCCCATAATTAAAATGAGATATTGTATAGCCTATAAAGCTGAAGGCAAATTAGCCGAAGATTGCTTAAAACCAACAAATTACTGCACATATGAAGGCCATAAAATGCTGAACATGCAACACTGTTTCCTCTGTACTAGAATTCTATCTATAAAAATCTGAATAACACAAAAAATGTAATTGGCCCATTATGAGTGAATGTGGCTATATGTGCGGATGGTCCCTGTAATTGACTGGCTCCACATCCAGGGTTGGTTCCTGCCTTGGCCCAATGCTCTGAACCCATAAATAATAATTATTAATAATTTTAAGAATCTTATTTAAATTTATACAGTTTAACATACTTCAGGTTCATAATCCCACACAAACAGTAAGAAATATAATTGTGTTATCCTGAGAAATGTGATTAGATTCATTACAAATTAGGATCAATATAAATTCAACTTAAATTGCTCTTTTGTACTTATTATCAAATAGTTCATATTGCTATTGTGCAGCATGTACAAACAAAATTGATAAAAAAGCTGAAATCTGGTATATATTTGTTACTAGTTTATTGCTTTTCCAGTTCAGAATATTCAGATATGATTTTATGTTGAAGGTTGTGTTTCTGCTACTGTTCATTTTTGTTAAAGAAATAGTGAGAGGGATTTAAGGGGCATTGTTGGCTAGAGTGACAATTTTCACTGTAACCGTGGTTACTGTTGCTATCACGGTCAGCTCCCCAGTTTTCTGTCATTTGTAAACAGCACTGCATTTGAAAAAATTTACCATCTATGCACCAGTAAAGATTCTTTGGAAACATTGTTGAATGCTGTTGTTGTTTGAAAGTATCTGCAAATTCCTTCTTTAAATTCATCCCACTTAAGTGTTTTAAAATAAAAGGAAAGGAAAAGATTACCACATTAAATCTCACATTAGCCATATGTATAAGAATGTGAACTATAACTTTGCTTTATATTAAGTGGTCATTTATTTTATTTATTGCAAAAATTTTTAATCCCAGTCAAGCTTCATTTGTCTGCCCGACATTATTGTAAACACTGATTATTTTTAAATATTTCTGTATTGACAGAAAAGGTTTGCAATATAAGAAGCAATAGTATATATAAAAGAAAGCAGGAATTTGTAGAGAGGCTGTTTAAGCACTTGACTGGTTTTTAACAAAAAACACAGTAAACTAGAAAAAGCTAATAGAAATACTGAAGAAAACAAATGTAGGACGAAGTGATATACAAGTTATACATTGAACAGACAGTAAAAGTATGTACAGGTAGTGCAAAGCAGAAACTGCCCATATCTGTAACATTAGACCATAAGCATGTTTGCTTTCACTTTAATTATTCATGATCTATTTGGAAATTATGGTTTTAGAAGGGGGATCTAGATAAATAAGTTAGGGCATGAAGATCTGCTGAAGGCTGTAAAGGTTACAGAGCAGGTCAGGTCAGGTTGGGGAGTATGCACTGGTACAGCACATTGCCGCACCCACCACACGGCAAAACAACTCGGGTTCCTGGTTGGCAACCCCCTAGGTAGACACGCGCTCCAGTCCCTCCCTTTGCCAATGACCATCCACCTGGTGCAGCCAGGGGTTACGTGAGCATCCCCTTGGCCTGGTCCAGCCACTCTGGTCCTCAACAATGAGTATCCTGCGAGCTGGATCACCCTCAAGGAATCGCACCACATGGCCGTAAGTGTTGTAACTGATGCTCCCTCACAATGCAGGTATTGTGCCTGTGGTACCCAAGGATTCTGCGAAGAAACACAGTACAAAAGGAATCCAGTCTTTGTCTCAGGTCACTGGATAGTGGCCATGTCTCACTTTCATAGAGCAAAACAGAGAGCACCAGGACTCTAAAGACACGGACCTTCGTCCTAATGCAAAGATATTGGGAGTGCCACATACCCCTTTCCGGCAACCTCATGACCCCCCATGCTCTCCCAATCCGTCTACTGACATCATAGGAAGAGTCACCAGAGACATGAATGTCACTGTCAAGGTAATTAACCTCTCAACAAAGTCGACACTCTCTGCACAGACAGACACACGGCTGATGGCTGTGCCCAAATGGCCATTAAAGACCTGGGCCTTGGTTTTTATCCAGAACACTCACAAACCCAGACACTCAGACTCCTTACACATACTCTCAAGATCCCCCCATCAGAGCCTCCATTGACTCTGTGAACATCACAGCATCGTCGGCAAAGTCATGATCAGTGAATCTTTCTTCACCAACAGATGCCCCACAGCTGCTGGATGCCATGACTCTGCCCAACACCCAGTTCATGCAAGAATTGAACAGAGTAGGAGCAAGAACATGCACCTGACGAACCCCAGAACCAACTGGGAAAAATGCAGAGGTTCTGCTTCCACTCTGCACAGTGCTGACAGTACCACTGTACATAACAGCCATGATATCCAGCAGCTTTGAGGGGATCCTGCAGGCTGGATCCACAGTCTCAGGATGTCCCACAAGGCAGCTCGATCAACTGAGTCAAACACTTCATGAAAATCGACAAAGGCGGCAAAAAAACTCTGCCAATATTTGCGTTTGCGCTCCCTGAGAACCCTCAGTGCCAGGATGCGACCGATGGTAGAAATCTTGTCATAAAATCAGACTGCTCCATTTGCTGGTAGGTGAGCAAATGATCACGGCTCACTGAGTACAAAGCATGACAGATGACTAATTGAAAAATAATGAGACTGCATAACACTAAGTTCAAGTTTATGGCCATGGTACAATGAAGTTCTTACTTGCATTTTACTTAAAATACAAACAAAAAGACAAACACACATTCCAAATAAAAACTAAAACTTTCAAATCATTGTGGGGAATAAAAGTCACAAGTCTGTATAAAGGAATCAAAAAGAAACGGACAGCTTAGTGTCACAGGTGATGAAGAGAAGCACTAGCTATTGCAGCAGTTTTATTAGGTTTGCAAAACAGACTGCTGCTTCTGAGGGTAACAATTATAAGATAACATGTTTTTCTTTGTATGTGCAATATATACTACAGTGGTTAACAATTTGTGATTGCAGATTTCAGCTTTAGTATGCCGTACACATCCCTGAAGTATAAGTGAATTAAACCATTTCAGCACATTAAAGTGTGATAACTTTCTAAGTAAAACTGAATCATATTTAAATAGAAATGAAAAGTAGACATAAACATTTTCTCAGTACCTTAAGTGTAAGTGTCAACAATATTCATAGCTCAGTGGTCGGAGTGAAGCTCTTATCCTCTCATTCAGTTTCTGAAATAATGCTTTTTTTAGCATAGATAATAATTTTTATATACCAATGCATGAAGAAATGTAGCTGTAGTAAAATTGGATTTCTGGGCAATTACTCTTTTAACACATATCAAAAATAGGCATATTGTATTGGTTCACAAGTTGGTTTCACAGAAGAAAAGATTTCCTGGTAATTGCACAATATAGCCATATACATTTCTCATTAATCGTTCACGTAACTATTACAAAAATATTGTTGAGTAAACCTTTGAAGGTGCCCAAAGTTCTCCTTTTCTACAATATTTGCTAACATATTAAATGTTCAATATGTATGGTTTTCTCTGTGAACAAGTAATTTGTAGCATTTCTGTGAAATTAATCCATATCCAGTTTCCATTTGTGCCACTGTGGTTTACTGAAATAACTCATTTTTAAAGTAGCATCTGGTATCAATCATACTCTAATTTCCTTCAGAATTATAAATTCCGTCATAACATTTCTTAATCATCATTTGTTTATACAGATAAGTTTCATCTTCTTCAATCTTGCCTCATAGCAGTGTTCTGAAACCAGCTTAGCAGTTATCTGCTGGACTTTCTTTAGTGCTAACTATCCATTCCCGGACAGGGGTTTATCCATTCCCAGGAATTCGGGAATCCCGCATTTCATTCCCAGGAATCCCGGGCTCCCAGGGATAACACAGTACACGGGCATCTCCCATGTGAACGGTTTTAGAACGACCGACACTTATTTTTAATAAAACTGCTGCAATATGTTGACATTTCATGCTGTCATATAAGTACATGTATCTTTAGTTGCGGTAATAAGAGCGTAGAAAGCACAACGTCCTCACAGGTGGTGCAGTGGTAGTGCTGCTGCTTTGCAGTAAGGAGACTGTGGAAGATTGTGGGTTCGCTTCCTGGTTCCTCCTTGTGTGGATAGCTCTTTGAGTACTGAGAAAAGCGCTATATAAATGTAATTTATTATTATTATTATTAACGTATCCAGCGTGCGGTCGTCCAGGCAAGAATGCACCTTCGTGCAGAAGTACACCAGCTGCTGAGAAAGCATGCTCTGCCTCCACTGAACTAGGCGGCACAATCATCAGATACCGATACACTTATTCTAAACAACACCCGCGCTTGCCGTTGCTCTGAAACACTGCCATTTCAGCTTTTACTGATGCATCCAGTTTCTTATCATCATTCTGTGATGGCAAGTTTCTTGGCACAGATAATGCAGATGCAACAGACTGACGCATTGCAATTTCAAGTTGCTGTTCAAAGTTGTTGTCTGATGAAGTGCAAGCTGCAGCAATGGCACCACCTTAATTATTTTCAACTATAACTTATTTTTTTATCGATTTTTACACGCCATATATGCAAACTTGGCCGTTCCCGTTTTCCCGGGAATTACAGCAGTTTCCTTCCTGGGAATGAAAAATGTCCGGGAGCCCGGGAATGGATTCCCAAGTGCTAACATGTGTTGCTTGTAAAACACAAACCAAAACTGCACTCATTATTCCACGTGGTTGTCACTATTGTGCTATACTGCTTTACCATAGCCTTCATGGAATTGTAGATATTGCTGCATACTGTGTGATCTAACATCATTTTAGCCTTTTTCATTGGTTTCTGTAAAGTGTAATGTAGGCAGTGAAGTCTTATTAAATTACAAATCTACATTGAGTCTACAAAAATCTGTGAGAATGTTTGCAGGAGTGTAATCTGAGAAGAACCTTACTAGCATGAAGTGTTACAACGCTGAAAGAGAAAATGGTTGAGCTGACTACAATAAAGCACTGGACAGTGCAACTTTAAATATCCTTCCATTCCTTGCAATGGTGGCATAATATCAAAAGTACAAACAAATCAGAATGAGAGTAAAAGCAATACGAAAAGATTTCAGAACTGGTCTACCATCAATTGTAATGGGAAATGTTTGATCGCTGTCGAATAAAATGGATGAACTGTCTGTGCTTATACGCAGCCATGGAGCATACAAGTACAGTGACATATCCTTTATACCAACAGCAATACATCTGCATAATGCCTCGTTGTGACTGTGACAGCCAAGTCAGAACTATTCTTTCTTTTTAATTTTCTTGCTTTATAGGTGTATGTTCAGACCAAAGTATGCATGTATATTTATATCTATTTACTTACTTACTTATCTCCCTATTTATGTATTTATTTACAGAGCTTCTGTAAAAAGTAAAATTTCCTCTTCGGGACAAATAAAGTTCTGTCTGTCTAAGCATCCTAAGCCATTCTTATAAGGTGTATTGTCAAGTGTCAGACTCTCCATTATGCAATTGTATCTAATAGCTTATTTTTGCTTCCTTTGTGTAAAATGTAGCTACATTACCAGCATCTGCCTAATGTGACCACAGCAGCAGTCATTCATTTACAGTATGTATGTCCTGTCGTCTGTTTTGTTTGGTATTACTGTCCACTACATTGAGGAGGTTTGAGCTAGAGACGGCCGTATGGGTTACTACTGTTACAGAAGGCTTCAAGTGGGTTTGGACAAATTTGTATTAGTTTAACCAAAAAATAAACATTAATCTTTGTGAAGCAAGGAAAACTGCATTTATCAAAATAAATCAAAATGCAATGTTAAAAAATATAAAGTGTATTATTTAATAATAATAATATTAATTTGTGAAATAACTGTAGTACTAGGGTGTTATACCATGTTAGTCATTATGGATGCAATGAGAGGTCAAGCAAAATGACACCTTTTATTGACTAAAAACTGACTGTGAAAATGTTGTCAGCAATCATAATACTCAAGGGTAATCCTTTATAATTAAGTGACAGAATACTTGAATTAAAATAAAGGTTTGGATTGTAATATTGAATGAGGATTTCAAAGATAAGGTTATACTTAAATTAGTGGCAGTTCTATAAATGTTCAGTCATTGTTCATAACAAGATAGTGGGCTGCATTATAGTGGCAACTTTTGCAAAGATGTTAACTCCTGGTTGTAGCAGTGACTGAGAGCAGACTGTCTGTGGTTACATTACTTTTTTTGGTTGATCAAGGACACAGTAGAACTGGTCATTAGCTGAGTCATTTTTCCACTCTTTTGGTCTCAGTGGCAAGCTTGTAAAGCTTTTATGATTTAAACAACTTTGTAGGAGCCTGGTCTGATATTCTGAACCAGGTATTACTGTAATAGAAAAATATTAGCATTACAGAAATGCTTTTAGACTTCACCTCTGCAAATGTCAGGTCTCCTAGTGTAGCACAAAATTGCTTCCAAATTCATAGGCTCTTTAAAGAGTTTTATGGCACTGAAAATGACAGTGCATCAGTTTACCTTAGTGATGCCCACACATGAACTCTCATAATGTCATGCAGTTTTTCCCTAGTATTTGTATGACTAGCATGGTGCAGGATAAGGAAAGAATTTTAACTCTGTCAATTAATGATCGGTGTTGTGTTTGGCAATATCAGTAATTTATTAAATAACATGGCAAGGCTCCCAGTTTTTTACCTTACCTTTCTCTGTAGGAGGTAGTGTCTAACCGTTAGACTCATATCATGGTAACTGAAGTGCACTCATTTTAAGAAACAAAATTATACAATTTATCGTTAAACACAAGAACTATAGAAAAGTAATGCATATATTTCAACATAGAAGACAGGACGGAAAACAAACAGACAAGACTGACAAACATAAAACAGAAGAGTCTGGCTGTTTACTAGCTATTTAGAGTTCTAATTTATCTTGTGTGAGACAAGCCCGGACACCATCAGACAGACACCGCATCTTTATAAAATACATGTTTATTTTGTTTTCCATCATACACAGTCCCGCACAGCACTCTGTGCTCCCAGCACTAATCACCTCTATCACGGGCCTTTCTCTCACTGTCTGTGGGCCGCCTTTCCTCTCTCCACGGGAGCTTAGTCCTGCGCCCACTCCAGCTCACTGTTTGGAGGGAGGTGGCCCCTTTTATTCTCACCCGGATGAGCACCAGGTGCTCTGCCTGATGACACTTTCTGGTGTGGCAGAAGTGTCAGGAGAGCACCCGGAAGCACTCCGGGTGTCCTTGGAAGGATCGTCATCCATGTTCCCGGGTGTGACGGAAGTACACATTTCCCGGGCTCTCTGAGGCTTGGGGCGCTCCCTGGTGGTGACCAGAGGCCCCAACGGGCTTGAGCCTCCTTGCTCCTCGCCTGTGGTCTTCTCCAGCTCCAAGGTGGTTGCCCCCTCGTGGCCCAGAGGACGAATGTGCCACCTCCCGGTCCTTCCAGGCATCCTGGCCATGTCTGTTCCCCAGCCTCCTGCAACACTTGGCATAGATGAACAGTTTTACGATACCAGATCTTTAAGGATGGTGTCCGATGTTGCATGGACTTATTGGTGTTGTTGCTCCAGGTTCAAGTAGAGGATTCTTCTTGTGTGGAGTGCATTCTTTCTCTTTTTGACATGGACCTTTGTTTGTGGTGTTCTGTGCTTTTCTCAAGTTGCTGTTATGCTCTTTGCTGTGTCCTCCATAAGTTCATAGGGAAAACCATTTCTCTTTCTGGCATAAGACCTTGGGCTTTTATGTTCCCTCCTTGAAGTGAAAATTGCTTTTCCGTTTTCTCAGGCTGGGTTCGGTCACTGGCACTGAGCTTGGCTTGGCAGAGCAGACCTCATCTTTCATGTCCACAAAGAGAAAGTGGCTCATCAACTTTTAAAACAAGAGAAAAGATAAGTGTAGTTGGTTTTTGAAGTTAGTTGTGATTTCTTATGATTGGATCACAGTCACTTCCAGCTACAGAACCAGTGCCTGCTCCTGGAGCATTATTTTGTCCACCACATTCAGGCAGGTTTAGTCCACTGTTACAAGCCTAAGATAAATGTCCATTTGAGTGCCTTTTTGCTTGAAAGAACCTCTGCAAAGGTGTTAGCTCAAATCTGATTTACACCATTGTTATCAGATGAAGTACAGAGGTGACCAAAGTTTGGTACAAGCTGCAGTTTAGCGTTTTTTTCTGGATTGCAAGTTGGAGGAAGGTGTAAATGGCTTTCTGTATCCCTGTTAAATCTGCTGTCTTAACAAACCTTGGGTGCCACTGAAAACCTAGCAAAATGGCAGTTCCCATTAACAATCCCTATCCACACACATACAAACTTATCTTCTTGTTCTTCTTCCTCTTCATCCTTGCCCACTACTGTATGGGGTCGATGTGTTTGATCCACCTTTTCCAAACCGCTCAGTCCTGCACCTCCTAACCAGCCAAGCCCCTATCCTTGAGATCTTCTTTGATTTTATCCTTCGCTTTGTCCCTCTCTCCTGTCCTTCCATTTCCATCACTCTTTTGCCCTCTTATTCATTGTATCTCCTTATCACATGTCCATACCACTTCAATCTACTTTCCTGTACTAGATATCTCTCCCACTTTTGTTGTACCTCTGATTGCCTTATTTCTTATTCTGTCCTTTTGTAACACGACAAGTACATTTTATTAAATTCAGAAAGTGGTCTTTCTTATCTTGTATAATTAATGCTTTTGACCCCAAGTTATAAGTTGTTTTTTATAACTTGTGTGTTGTGTTTTAGTGAGCAGTTACTCGGCTTTTCAAAATGAGTCTAACTCTTTAGTTAACTGTTAGCATTCAGGATTAATTAGTAATAAATATTGGAATTTACAGGTAGATTTTCAAGATTAAACTCGTCTTTTTATTGGGAAAGCTAGTATGAAAAGATACACATGACACTATGGATTATATGTTCATTTATAAATGATTGGAAGTTTGATATTTTAGAAAGCACTTATAAAAGTATAGAAATATACAGTATATTGCTACAGGTATTAGAAAAAACATTTAATTGTACAAGATAATTTTAAGGTGTACATTAGAACCATCAGTTAACTCGCCCAGAAATGAAGATGGCAGTAATGCATTGCATGTGTGAATCTGCTAAGAGTACCAAAAGCGAATGAAGAACATCGCTAATTATTCTTCGAGTTAGCACAGTTCATTTTGATAAGTCATATAGCATACACAGGAAGGTAAAACAAGCCTCAAAATCCTTGAGAAAGTTTGGGAAAATATAAGAGAGAAAGCTATATGCTACAGAGGTCTATATACTAAGAACTTTCAGTAATGGAGAAGTGGGCCTAAAAAAGCACCCAAAACAATTGTGCAAAGTTTAGATATGTGAAAACTGTCTGCTGGATGGTAGTCGTTAGAGAAAAGTCAACATGTGCGTTTTGGTTGAATATTACAATTTCCTTCAGTATTTAAACAGTCTACCCAATACCCCTGGTGTGTTTCTGCTTTCATGCTGTGCTTGCCACTAATTAGGCTCCAGTGTCTTACATATGCTCTTTTTTTTCAACTTGAAGTTGAAATTTATTGTCATGTGGACATACTGTAGTTATGAAACTCTTATTTGCTTCTCTCCTAAACCTATAGACCTAAAGATCTATTCCCAACTAATTTCTGCAAAATTGAGATTTTATATTTGTTGTCCAAACTTTGGGTAATTGTTAAAGCACATTACCCTTTTTCTAGAGCAGTGATGCAGTGACATTAAACATTGAAATACTGTAGTGTTTTGGCAACAAGAACTGTTGCATGAACAATGTGGCCTTGGCCATGGCCATGGAAATCAATAAGAAACTAGCAGCATCGTTGAGTAAGACAAAGCACAAAATGGTGCAGATGTGATTACTGAATATGAAAATAATTGATTCTAAACTCCAAGTAGCTACTGTAGAATGGTATATAGCTCCAAATTCAAATTAATGTTGTGCCAACTTCAGGCTCTCAGGGACAGCGACTCATGACATTTATTATGGATATGGATATTCAGTATACTACTGTATTGTATTAATTATTTTATATTCTGAATCACATTGCAGAATCTGCTAAATAAAGTACAGACGTATGGATAAATTAAGTATTTGCAAAATTATTTGAATTACTTTTATTTTAATCACCTTACCATTGTACTGCTGATCATTAAGATTTAGTTAATTTAGTTATGCTTCGTAATGTGCTTTACTTAGGGTTGTATGCATCCCTCCCTGATTTAGTTCTCTTCATCCTAACTGCCATTGAGCTTAAATTGGACTAATCTGTATCTTTTCTTTTGGATTATTTCAGGCTGTCTTTGATGTAGACAAAGATAAAGGACTTACCCTTATTGAAATATCTGAAGGACTAAAGGTAGAAGAAATTAAGAGTTGCACTGGTGCAGACTTTGCCGTAAGTAAATTTATTTCTATGTTTGAGTAATATAATGCATTGTTTCAGTGGTGAATTGCAGCTGAAGCTCATCTGGAAGTTTGAAAAGTACTAGCAAGGTATATTTGGATGCACGCCTAGGTATAGCACTGATATATAGCCAAGCTTCTTGACTGAGGTAGCCTCTCTCCTCTGAAGTTGTCCCACAAGTGAGACCAAATAATCTCAAACCCTTAGCCAGAAGTTATTGGTGTGGTGTTAATTCCAGTAAATGGAGTTTCCATCTTAATGCAGCTTTATATTGCTGAAAGGAAAGAGGGTAATGGAGTAAATGCTGACACTTGCTGTGACAGTGTAAACATGTTAAATGGCAGGTCTTTTAGGAGGTGTGATTGCAATGTGAATAGGTATTAATTATTACTGAATTTCAAAGCTAGACCATAACACACAGCAAAAGCTCAAGGCTCAATATAAATTTGCCTCTGGCTGTACTTTCAGTGATACACTACTTTATGCAATCGTATTATTTGATCCAAGGGTATATTTTCTGGACACTCAAATGAAATGAAAGATATTCTTTTCAAATATTCACCATTTGGTGGTGAGATGGCTCAGGACAGTATAGCAATAACTATTTATAGACTTGTGAAAACTAAAATGGGAAGTAACTGTTTACAGAGATTCTTCTGTTCAGACTATGAAGGGTGATGACTTTGTGCATCTCAGGAGGGATTACATACAAGAAATAAGTCAATTCAGACTTCAAGACCATAGTTGTGGATGTGGCTGCAAGATGCTATAGCTGAAAGGAGCTTGATATATGTAATTGGCTTGACCCTTTCATAGTCATCAGTTGTAAGGGTAATCTGTCCAGTTCAAAGGTCCTCCATGCAATTGGAGAAGTATTATCAAATTTGACTGAGTGATAGTAGTGAATTAAATGGGCAGCACCTGTAACAGTAGCAGAAGTGAAAGTACCGCCATAGTTAAGTCATGGAGAGTGACTTTCAGCCTGTCCCAAAACATATTTCACTTAATCTTCAGTTAAACCCAGCTCAAGTCTGCTTATCTGGGTGTGAGGTGCCTTGAATTTTATAGGGTAAATAATATCTCATTATTTGGAATACGTACATTTCATGTGTGTTCTGTGTCTACAACAATCTGGGTAAATGTAGGATAACAGGAAATGCGACTTTCACAAACTTTTAATGGTCACAAATGATACAAGGGTATATATCTTGTGTTTAACAAGAAGGACCTTTGACTCTTTGGCAGGAATTACACTGGACACAACCTAATGCTAGTGAACCAAACACCATTTCTTTTATAAGGAAAAAAGGCTAGAAAATGTGGTGACATTTTCATGGATTGAATATATTTTATATGATGGATTTAGAGTAGAAAAAGTGCAGTAAAACAACAATTGTAATTCTGCATAATGCATGAAATTTAACTATTAGTGCCGTTTTTCATGTGTACTGTCTGTCATTGGGAGTAAAAGATAATGTGCGGATATGTGAAGTCCATAAATTGTATGTCAACTTCATTATGAAGTTTTTTTTTTTTTCCTTGTAGACTGATTGTCTTGAAAGGGAAGCATCTGCTACATTTGCTTATTGCCTATCTCTGTATACTTTTGAATTAAAGATCAAGCTCTTGACCAGTGAATGAGGTGAAAAGCACGTCTTTAATTCAAAACCTCAAATTCCATTGAATGCATTTCAATTTCATGCACCACTCTTATTTTCTATTATTTTAATATGTTATTCTAAATTTTCAGTTTTATTTTTTGTAGTATTTAACATCCATCCATCCATTATCCAACCCGCTATATCCTAACTACAGGGTCACGGGGGTCTGCTGGAGCCAATCAAAGCCAACACAGGGCGCAAAGCAGGAAGCAAACTCTGGGCAGGGCGCTAACCCAATGCAGGGCACACACACACACACACAGACCAAGCACACACTAGGAACAATTTAGGATCGCCGATGCACCTAACCTGCATGTCTTTGGACTGTGGGAGGAAACCCACGCAGGCACAGGGAGAACATGCAAACTCCACGCAGGGAGGACCTGGGAAGCGAACCCGGGTCTCCTAACTGCGAGGCAGCAGTGCTACCCACACCGCCACCATGCCGCCCTAGTATTTAACAATATTTTAAAAAAATACTTTACAGTAATCCCTCCTCCATCGCGGGGGTTGCGTTCCAGAGCCACCCGCGAAATAAGAAAATCCGCGAAGTAGAAACCATATGTTTATATGGTTATTTTTATATTGTCATGCTTGGGTCACAGATTTGCGCAGAAACACAGGAGGTTGTAGAGAGACAGGAACGTTATTCAAACACTGCAAACAAACATTTGTCTCTTTTTCAAAAGTTTAAACTGTGCTCCATGACAAGGCAGAGATTACAGTTCTGTCTCACAATTAAAAGAATGCAAACATATCTTCCTCTTCAAAGGAGTGCGCGGCAGGAGCAGATAATGTCAGAGAGATAGAGAAGAGCAAACAAATCAATAGGGCTGTTTGGCTTTTAAGTATGCAAAGCACCGCGGCACAAAGCTGTTGAAGGCGGCAGCTCACACCCCCTCCGTCAGGAGCAGAGAAAGAGAGAGAGATAGAGAGAGACGGAGAAAAACAAACAATCGAAAATCAATACATGCCCTTCGTGCTTTTAAGTATGCGAAGCACCGTGCAGCATGTCGCTTCACGAAGCAGCTGCACTGAAGGTAGCAACGTGAAGATAATCTTTCAGCATTTTTAGACAAGCGTCCGTATCGTCTAGGTGTGCGAACAGCCCCCCTGCTCAATCCCCCTACGTCAGGATCAGAGAAAGTCAGCGCAAGAGAGACAGAAAAGTAAGCCGGGTAGCTTTTCAGCCATCTGCCAATAGCATCCCTTGTATGAAATCAACTGGGCAAACCAACTGAGGAAGCATGTACCAGAAATTAAAAGACCCATTGTCCTCAGAAATCCGCGAACCAGCAAAAAATCCGCGATATATATTTAATTATGCTTACATATAAAATCCGCGATAGAGTGAAGCCGCGAAAGGCGAAGCACGATACAGCGAGGGATTACTGTACATGTGTTTTAGATGATGTAAGCATACAACTGGATAACTGATATGTGAATTATGCAACCTTTTTTTCATGAACGTTTTAGTATTTTCTGTTGTTCAGCGTTGGGCGCCCACTGGTGCTTGTTAAAATCACATTATCTCTGTTCTCCATGAAAAACATAAGATTAAATTTTTTTCTTGTCCAACACAAAAGGCAGAACGACATTAAGTAACAGACAAAAAAACGTACCAATTTTGGGTAGATTATTCCTTTAAATAGTGCTAGTAGTGGCTGTGTTCCAATAATATAATGAACGATAGAAAAAGCCAATTCTGATCAATGACCCTTCATTTTCCTATCTTTTTTCAAAAGAAAAGACTTATTAGATCTCCGCTGCTAACTACCAGAGTTGTCCAATGGGACTCTTCTGTTGTCCTATTACACGTTAATTTATCATTTGATTATAAATGTCCAAAGCTTGACACACATTCTACAAGCTGTTCATTTGAGAAATATATTTTTATCAATAAAAGTCTGAATTGTTCTGAGTAAAATACTTAACAGATAATGAAAGATTTTTTTGTGTGTTTGTCATTTTTATTGAAATACAAAGAAAACATTTTTAAGGGGTGTATAAGCCATAGAGGAGGAAGGGTGATACTTCATTTTAGTTTAGAGTTAACTGGAAATGGCAAAGGTTAATTATTTACTATGAGGTTACTTTTACACCTTTTGAATAAAAAGGTGAAAATGGAAAAGTTGCTGATGCAAAGGCACATGTACAAAACGACTCGTGTTTTCATTCATAACACAGTGAACTAGGAAAAAATGAAAGCAGTGGTGATGTTTCAGAGTAAACAGAAATGGGCAAGCGTAGTATTGCAGGTTGCTTAAGCTATTCTTCCACTATGCTGTAATGGTTTTCCTTATGTAAAATGATTGTTTATAGGTATTTATAAGATATTGCAATATCTAAAGCCTGGCTGCATATGTTTTAGTGCAGTTTCTATTCAGTTTATAAATGCCATACCTATCAAATATATTTCCTTTGCTCTAATATTTCATGAACTGAAAGGTATTTTTAAGCACTCCACCATCTCTGGTATTTTCCTGCAACTTGCCACCTCATGTTAATATGGAATCTATACTTGGGTGTTGTCCAGACTGTTTTTCAGCACATTCTGTTTTTTTAATGGGTACTTTAATGAGTGTTTATTTGCACAGGGCTTTTGAATACAGTGTTCATGACTCAGGACTCGTACTAAAGGTTATATTCCCATCTGGCCTTGTGTTAAATTTTCTTACTATTTAGGACCAGTGACCTACAAAATACATTAATGAGCCTTGGGGGATAAAAATGCTGTTAATAATGGAACAGTACTGGGAATATGTTAGGTTATATCTTATCACACAGCAGTCTAATTAATATGCTTTTAACTCAGCAGAAGCGTAGAATTGAGTGAATCACGTTTCTTATCCAAGCAGATTTGAGTGACTAAGCATGAAATCAATTTTAATGACAGGTAATGTTATAATATGCTATTAATTCAAATTGATTATATTATTTTAGTACCTATTAAAACATTTTAGAAAATTGAAGTTTGCAGTTTTATGCAAATCTTAGAAAATAAGAAAAATGACAGAACAGCTTTAGCTAACAAACAGTCAAGTTTTGTTTTTTATTTCTTCGCATCCTGTCCAGACACTGAAACCCTATTTAGTGTACTAATTTGTTTAAGGTCATACCAGCCCGGCCTTTTTGTTGTTGTTGTTTGTTTGTGGCCTCTATTTGTAACCATCAGCCCCATAGCCCATAACAGTAATAAGAAAGAGCAAGTAGATGTTGGTGACAAAATGATTAATGATTTCTGCTGTTGTATTTTACATAGTGATTTACGTTTCGTGCAGACCTAAACATTATAACTGCAGGAATCAATCATTTTTACAGTTGTATGTTGTTTAATTTGGCATTCAGTGTAAAGCTGAGTCTCCTTATGTGTCCTTCCATTCCGTGTGGCAGGAGCACATCACACTTTGTTCAGTGAGTCAGTGAGTTCAAGTTCTATTAATTTCACATTTCCAAAATTATTATTGTAGAAAATTGCTTGTGAGCAGTCTTCCTGTATACTTCACCAACTGAGTCATCATAAACACTATCCAGAGAGTAACGTGTCTGGCTTCTGTTGTGTGACTCTTAAGACTTTTCCATACAGCATTTCTTTTCAAATGAATGATATGTATTTGTTTGTATTTGTGTTAATAAATCTGATAAAGAAAATTATATATAAAGCACTTTTTTAGGTGATCGTAATTTGAGGTAATTACACATAAATATTTTCTCTCAGATACTTTGGTATGGATTCAGACTTCTCAAACTTAAATGCTATTATATGATGTATACAGCTATGGAAACTCTTTGCAGTGCATTAATTGTCTTTTCAAAAATATACAATGTTGTGTCCTCTCCTGTGCTGTTTACACATACACGACATACGTGAGCGGTGGCTATCAACCATGAAACCACCACACAGTGCTGGCTATCATTCAGTCCTACATTCCCCTTGGCAGCTTACAGTGCACCTGAGCTTTGGAGTACCAGCAGAAAGAACATGGTGGACATGCTGTCATTTACATCAACTCCAGTACATTATCACTTCTGTATGATCCAGGACAGAGTGATATCAGATCTAAATGGGTAGAGTAAGAGAGAGGCATGCGACACATCTGTGTATTTGTTGTGGTATTCCAATATCAATCATTTGTATGAACCATGGATGATTAATTGGAAAAGAAGTGCTTTGAGATGTATGCTAGTTAAACTATAATGCATTTTCTTGGTTTTATTTTCATGTAGGTGTCCCCCAACCTGAGGCCAATGCAGCAGATATCAGATTAAGCTAGTCAACAAAACTTGCTTATGCAGCTCATCATCACATGACAATAAGGGAAAGGAAATCTCCTCTAAGCTGCTATTGGTAAAACACACCGCCATATTGCACAGCTCTTGTCAAAGAGGGTCTTTAAATAAAAATAAATAATAATAATAATACAGGTAAAAAGAATGGCTGTACAGAATATGTTTCTTAGTTAAAAAAGTATTATAGAAGTGAAGCTACGTGTGGATGGTTGTTCAACATTTTCAATACAGTTCAGCAATGTTTTTATGTTTATTGTAGTATTATTTGTTATTTAACAACTGAAGCACAATTATCAATAGAACTGTATTCACCACTATGTCATGGGCCTTTTTTATTTTATTTTCAGTTTAAAGCCTCATGCATCCATCTTTCCTGTACATACCATTGTATAATAAAATGATTTCCAATGTTAAAGTGTAATTGCTATTCTTTAAATACGTTTCCAGTTATAAAAATATGCAGCAGTGGTGTTCATATGTCAGCAATTGTTTTCTCTTTATGCCATAAAATGTGCCATTATCACAAAAAAACTTGTGCGATCATCTTCATCATCATCATCATTGCTGTATGATTAGCACATGAGATGGATGAACTGTAACAGAAAAATCCCATTCTAGTGTACAAAATGTCAGGTTTCTCTGTATCTAAGAGGTCAAAGCCTGATATCTGGTCAAGCCCTGGTATTGTGTTCAGGGATGTTTGTAGCAGGGACACCAGGCTAGAAGTTCTTTAGTGGCCCTAGGTGTCCCTGCACATTGTAGGGCTGTCACTGCCCTCTAGAGTCATGAAGGTCTTCTGTCCTACACCAGCAGTCTCCTTAACAATTACTTTGGTATCCTTGGCATCTGCTGGGTTCTTGGGCCAGTAGTAATAATACATCTTCCTGGCCAGTTTGTATCTCCGTCTCTGTTTTCAGGTGTCCTCTTGTAACACCTTTGCAGGGTCTCTTGCACAATAAAAGGTTGTACTGCCCCCAGTAGGTGGTGCCCTTCTTCTGCCTCCCAAGGTCCAAACTCATCAAAGTAAGTGGAGCCCAAGGAACTGATTCGCTGAAAAGACTGGAATGCTGATTATTATATCTAAACAAAAATCTGAATTTACTGATGCATTCAAAGAGATTCCAGGCCACCTCTCATATGCTACAATTAAATCTGAATTGGGATTTCAGTAAACAAGGTTATTGCACAAAATGAACAGTTAAAACCACAACAGCACTGTTTTCTACAAAGTAATACTTTTGCGGTACAGTGGTCTCTTTTTGTTGTCTATCTTTGCATTTTCTCTTCTCTACTTACCTGTTAATGTCACTTAATAAACCTAATTAATATCTTGGAATGGTGGCACAGTGGTTTGGGCTCCTTTCACATTAACCAAGTGTATAAATATCCAGACATTAACTGCAGTATGATATTGTGTTTCTTGTTCATAGAGATAGGTTGAGAATCACAGACATCTGGGAGAGCCTTCTCATCGAGATAAGCCAATTGAGGTTAGTTCTATGCAGGTTTTACGGGCATGACCTGCTGAGAGGAGACCCTGGAGAAGCCCCAGGGATTGCTGGAAGGATTATATCCCCTTGATACCCTAGGAACACCTTGGGAACCCACAGTAGAAGTTGGCAAGCATGGCTGGAGAAAGGGACATTTGGGCCTCATTGCTAAGAATGTGGCCTTTGCCACCCGGTCCTGGACAACTGGTTGAAAATGAATGAGGCTTCATATGTCAGAATTATCACATGTAAAGAGTACAGTGAAATTCTTACTTTCATGTCCTAGTTAGCATGTTGCTACTTTCTGCTGCCATGAATATTGAGTAGAGGACCTTACCTCGAAAACCTTGTCTTCCTTTCCATGAAACTTCTGTCTTCCATATCTGAAGTAACTGTCTTACCTCAAAGTTTGAATTTTTAATATAGTCTAAGGGAAACACAGGCTAATGCAGTAGTAAAGCTTGCTTCACACCATTTGTATGTCGTGTATTTTAATACATCACATTTCTTTGGTAAATGCAAATTTAAGCAGATTTCCAGTTCTTTTTTGTTATTGATGGGTTTCCCTTGCAGAGGTTATCCTTCTTCATTTTCTGAGCCTACTTTGAACCACAGAGGTGTGCAGGGAGCTACTGTTACTTCAGGCAGCACTGGGTGCAAAGAAGGAACCAGGCCGTCACAGGACACACATATGTACAGTGCCAAGAAGACGTTTTATAAATCCGACCCTTCTGTCCTGGCATTTTTTCACCATCCTTCTTTGAAAAGCTGCAAAAGCTTGTCAGGTGTTTTTCAAGTTCAGCCACAAATTCTCAATTGGATTAAGATCTGGACTCTGACTTGTCCACTCCAGGATATTAACATTATTGGATGCTATGAAGTCACTTCAGAGTGGGAAAGCAGTGGACCCTGAAGGCTACCCAGTGGAATTTTACAAAAAAACTAAAAAATCAACTAAGTTAGCTCCATTATTATTAAGAGCAAAGTACTCCCTTCTCTAAATATCATAAGACCATCCCAGATTCATTAAAGGCAGACACCTAGCTTCAAACATTCAGCAGCCCTTTAATTTAAAATAGTCACCCACAAAATTTAACACACTTTGGACACTTGACAATGGGACTATCTATTCACTATATTGCACTAATTTGGGTTTGGGCCAATATATCTGCATGGATAAAATTACTTTATACCACTCCGAAAGCCTCGGTTCATATTAACAATATGAACTCAAACTATAATGTGGTACTCAACAAGAGTGCCCTCTATCGCTATTGCTTTTTGTGGTAGCCATTGAACCATTGGCCATTCATTTTTAGGCAGGGGTTGAATTTTGTTTTGTTAAGTTTGTCTTGATTGTATGGAAATTTCTTTCGTTGTGTAATTTTGACTTGATTGTATTGAATGTTATTTCCTCAAATAAAATGATTTTTTTTTTTTTAAATCATTCCTGTGTAGTTTTTGTAGCTTTGGCTTTATGCTTATGGTTGTTGTCTTGCTGGAAAACAAATCTTCTTCCAAGGCACAAGATTCTTACAGACTGCATTGTTTTCCTCCAGGATATCCCTGAATTTTGCCACATTTATTTTACTCTCTGCCTTCACTAGCATTCCAGGGCTTTCTGCAGAGAAGCTTCCCCACAGCGTGATGTTACCAAAACCATGTGCTGTTTTTTTTTTTTGTTTTTTTTTTATGGTGGTGATGGTGTGTTTTTTGATGATGTGCAGCAGTAGGCAAGGCCCTTAAACTAATGACCAAAAAAGCTCAATTTTGTTCTCAATTGACCACAGAGGCGTCTTCTGGATAACTTTTTTTTTTAAACAGCGGCTTTGTCTTTGCCACTCTCCCATAAAGCTGTGACTGGTGGAACACTCAGTTTTTGTGGATGGTCTGCTCTGGGCAGATTTACAGGACTGCCATACTCTTTCCATTTCATAATGATTGATTGAACTGGACTCTGAACAGTGGCATAGCTCGAGTTTGTGCCGCTTGGGGCGGGGTGGTGCTTCAATTTGCCACCCCCCAACATACAGTATCTGAATATGTTAACCTATTTAAATAGAAAATTAAAATGATGTAAAGAGAAAAATTAAGGTAAATTTTGCAGAGATTTATTCACATATAGAGAAACAGCAATCATTTTTCACAAATAATTATTTATAAGCATCAACTAGACAAGAATAACATATAGATGCACTGATAAGCCGTGTTCTAATTACAGGTAAAATTCCGTTACAATGAATATCTTTACAACGAAATTTTCATTACAACGAAGTATTTTTATGGTCCCAACAGCTTCCCCATATGACACGAGTCTATAGAAATCTCGTTACTATGAAGTACATTCAGCAGATACTTTCATTACAACTAAGTGACCTTGAAATGCTTGAATGAATCATCCACAGAGCAGTTAGTTCTGTGGTCGCAGCTCAGTTGTGCACAACGATCCCCAAACAAAAACATTGTAAAAGAAAAATTCTTTCTTCAAACTTTCCTCGTACTTTTTTTTTTTTTTGCTGTTTTTGTTTTCGCTGGTTTTCAGTGATACCTTTTGCTTATTGCTCGTCAACATTTGAAAAACATCCATTTTCCAACCCACTGAATCCAAACACAGGGTCACGGGGGTCCGCTGGAGCCAATCCCAGCCAACACAGGGCACAAGGCAGGAACCAATCCCAGGCAGGGTGCCAACCCACCGCAGGACACACACAAACACACCCACACACCAAGCACACACTAGGGCCAATTTAGAATCGCCAATCCACCTAACCTGCATCCATTGGAATTTAACTCATTGTCACCTTCCTATAGAAACTGCAGACACCAAAAAACGATAACAGTGCATATTAGAAAAAACAACTTTACATTTTTGCAGCTCTCAATTGTGGCAAAAAGAAAAAAGACGTTGCCAGTGAATTCAGAATTTCGCCAACAACACTGTCAACTTTCTTGAAAGACAGAGCAAAAAAAGAAGAAAAATCTCGGGTTGCAAATGTATGCGAACTGCTGCATTTGAAGATGTTGAAAAAGCCGTTTTTATGTGGTTCAGTGATGCTCATTCTAGAAACATTCCTATTAATGCGGCACTCATTCAAGAAAATGTGAGGTTTGTAAACTCTCTTGGGACCTCCCCCAACGGGACAACACGCCGAAGAGCGTCCCGAAGTGCAAATGCACAGTCTAGTCTTAGAAGATATCTAATCACCCAGTATTGCCATTCCTTTATTAAGACCTAACAGTTTAAATTCTTTGTTTATCCTTGAAAAATTCTAATGGTATGTTGAAGCTAATTGTAGTCTGTGTTTGTATTATGTCATTTGAAATAATATGGGGCTTTGCTCCCCAACCCCTTCATCTCTGCCGCTCGTGTTGTGAAGAGGGGGCACCCCAAGGAGACCTGGTTGCTCCTCCGAAACCCCCTTTTAAACGGTGATACAATGGGAAACAAATATTTTTTTTTTTACCTCCTTTTTGCTCGATCAGCTGCTGGTTTGCTGCTGCTGCCAGGCTGTGTGATCTGCATTTCGTGCGGCGCACTTTTGTCATATCACCTATGTTCATATATTCAATCTCTTTTCGCTTTTACCTTTTCATTAATATCGCATTGAATTTTGATTCCTTGTTTGGAATTACATCGTGACTACACAACGTATAACTGCCCATGAGTGAATATCATTTCTTTCTCTCTACAAGAAATGTGTCTGACAATAGCATTCACACAAATGAGAAATTATTTATCTCACGGGATTTCACTTTCACCAAACAACAAATCTTTTTATTCTTGCGAATACGCCTCTTCACTGGGAAGAAACACTACTTTTTTTTCCCTGATGGCAACATGAATTAGACGATCTACAAGTCTCTGACTCAAAGTTTAAATCTGAACAATATATTCAATCTCTTTTCGCTGTTCTGTTATTTCACGGAGTAATAATTTCCGTTTCTGCTAATGCGATCTTTACTATCATTTTTTGGAGACTTTCGAATTTTAATACTTTCATTATCTCTAACCTGCTTTGCGTGTCTATCGTGCCAACGTTTTTGAATTCTTTACGACATTCTACTTTGTCATCTACTCTTTGTCTTTTATTTCTGGACCCAAGCGTGGTTAAATCTCTTCATTTTTTTCTCATTCAAAGGAGCATGCGTGATAATTCACAGACACTGTAGCAACAATTAACAGTCTTACAGGAACTGGTAGGAACGGCCTGATCTATTTTTAAGGCTACGGCGGACTGAACTTTACACACTTTATATACGTTTCATGAGTTAGAGAGAACTGGTGTCTTAATAGGGTTGCTCTATGCCTCTTGTTTATTGAATGTTTGTAGAGTTAAGTGGAACTGGGAAGTGACTCTTCTGTCACTGAACTGTATTGTCCTTTATTGTCATTGTCATGTATCTGTATATCTCCATTCTGAGTTAGTGTTCTGTTTAGAAACTGAGGGATTTGTATTTGACCTTTGCCCTGAAATAAATATTTGAAAGTTTAACTGTATTACAAATTACATGTATCATGACATGTCTTGAGGTATTTCAGGGTATGTTAGAAATGAAATATATTATTATTATTATTATTATTATAACCCCCCTGGCGACTGCAGTGCCCAACCCCCAGTTGCAGCCAGAATATTAGTAAAATCTGTAAATGTACAAAAGAAAAATGATTATTTATTGGAGTCAAAATCATGAAATGAGAATAAAATATTTCCTCTCTTACCGATTTGAGTATTCCTGTTAAACTGAGGTCCACTATGCTCAACGAGTATTTATAAGAGACTAAATAAATGATCCATTCGTTTTAACTGACAAAAACCATGACCTTCTTAATATTTTAGTTTATAATTTAAAAACGGAGTAAGAATCTGAAAATCTAACAACATCACATTAAAGTCTGATAAATTCTGAAAAGAATGATACCAAACATATATATGTAGGTTTTAAAATAAGCCTGTTTTATTGCAGGACAAAAAACGATTCATAAAATGGTTGCACAAAATCATTGCACTTTTAGGCTTAGGATTTTACATATAGAGAGTAGACTATTATGATTATTATTATTTAACTTATTTTTGGGACTTCTAAAACCAATTGGCTATACCAGTGATGATTTGCTGTTTGAGTGTCAAATTAAAGAGGGTGAATACTTTTGGAAACTATTATTTGTAATGTTATTGATTAATATTAATAATTAATGTTATGTTTTATATTTGTAATTAATGTGAAACATTTTGCAGAAATCTGCTTTTACTTTGACATTAAAGAGTCTTTTTCTGTGGTTCAGTGTCATAAAAAAATTCACTGTTGTTCAAAATTGTATAACAATAAAATGTGAAAACCGTCTAGGAGGGAATACTTTTTATAGGTGCAGTACGCACATGCACTCAGTCAATTTCAAGTCACTCTGCCACCTAAGATGGACACATGTAGGACGTAGAAGAAAGCAGCAGATCCTGCAGAAATCATTCAAAGCCACGCAGAACTCACATGGACTGCAGCAGCTTGGAGCTGAACCCCAATGCCAGTGCCTCACTAAAGCACAGTTGTAAGAGCAGCGGCATGCATTTCAGCACCATGGACAGCAGTCAGACTGGGTGCAGTAATAATAATAATAATAATAAATTCTTTACATTTACACAGTTCTTTTCTCACTAGTCAAAGCACTTTACATGAGGAGCCACTTCCACCACCACCAAAGTGTAGCCTCCACCTGGATGACCCGACAGCAGCCATTTTTGCACCTGTATACTCACTGCACATTAGCCATTAGGTAGTGAAAGGGTGAGAGATAGTTAGCCAGTTAGCGACGGGATGATTAGGGGGCACAGAATGACCAGGCCGTGGTGGGCAGTTTAGCCAGGACATTGGGATATACCCTTGGATGCCCAGGGATCCACAGAGAGTCAGGACCTTGACTGTACTTCATATCCAAAGGATGGTGCCATTTTTACAACACAATGTACCCATCACTGCCCCGGGAGACCCCCTGTTGGTCTCACCAACACCTTTTCCATCAGCATCCCGAGGTTTTCCTAGATGGTCTCCCATTCAAGTACTTGCCAGACCCAAACATGCTTAGCTTCAGGTGGATGACATGCTCTGAAGTGCATGTGCTATGGCTGCACTTGTTTTTATTTATCCAAAGATGTCAACACGAGTTTAATAAGACAGAATTGCTCAGCGGCCTATTACAAGTGTTTATCTTTTAAGGATAAGCTCAGAGCACACATGGAAGAAAAAAGAAACTGGCTAAGGAGCTGATGGAAATGTTGAACATGAACTAAATAATGTGTGATGACAAGCAGTGACAAATTTAGCATTTAAAAGTGTTGGGTGTTAGGAGGAGAAATCATAACACAGTTAATATATTTTAGGAAAGAAAGAGCAGTGAAATTGGAAAGCATTTGCAAACCGGAGAAACACAAAATTGAAAGAATCAGAATACAGCAGCCATGTTTTAATTTGTAATATTACACTCGTTTGAAAGAGTCTGAACTTTCACATTCACCATTTGATTTAAAGTGTTCCCAGCAGGCGCCGCATGAATAAACCAATGTGACACAGTTATGGGTAGCTTACTAAAATCAATAATCTTTTGGTGACAATATTTAAAATGTCAAGAATAAATTAGCACTTTTTTTCCCCATTGATCTGCGTTAAAGCTTGGGCTGAGTTACTTTAGATTTGTACATTTACTGAGTTTTAGACATGTAATGGATATTAATAATACAGACCCTCAGACTGTGCAGTATCGGGTTAGCAGACCCCATTAGATCATCTGCTAGGGCACCAGCAGTTACGTTGATTCCACCTGCAGTCCAAAGACAAGCTTTATGGCTCCTTTAGATTCTAGAGTAGTATAAAGCAATACAAATATCTCTTACTTATTGAGCCTCACATGAAGACTGATTTTCATGTTTATACTTTGATGGTGGGCTACACTCATCATCAAATTATTAGAAACCCCATACTAATACTGACTAGAGTCGGCTTGTGCTCTCAAATAAGCCTCGATGTTCTGCGTGTCATGGTTCCCTTGAGATTCTGGTCCATGTCCGCGTTATTACTTTACACAATTCCTGCTGCACATTCATGTTGTGGATCTCCCGGCTCTACCACATCACAAAGGTGCTCTGGTGAATTCATATCTGGGGACAGGGAAGGCCAGCATTTGCTTTGTGACATGCTGCATCATCATACTGGAAGTATTCCTTAGGAGATAGGCAAATTATGGCCATCGAGGGATTCACGATACTCAGATAGGCCATGGCATTTAAGTGATCATTGATTGGTATTAATGGGCCAAAGAAAATATTCCTTACACCATTACACTAAATCATTACCAGCCTAGACTGTTGACGCAAGGCCTGTCGGGTGCAACTCGAGATTCATCAGACCAGGCTATGTTTTATAGTCTTCATCTGTCTAGTTTCGGTGATCCTGCAGTCTCAGCTTTCTCTTCATAGCTGACAGGAGTGAAACCCGATGTGGTCTTCTGCTGTTGTAGCCCATCCACCTCAAAGTTCGACATGCTGTGCATTCTGTGATGCTTTGCTGCTCACCACAGTTGTGCAGAGTGGCTCTCTGAGTTAGTGTGGCCTTTCTGTCCGCTCAAACAAGTCTGGCCGTTCTCCTCTTGTTGTTTCCATCTGCTGAACTGCCACTCACTGAATATTATTTTTGTTTTTCGTCCCATTCTGAGGATGTTGTTTGTGAAAATATCAGGAAACCAGCAGTTACAAAAATACTCAAACCAGTTGTTGTGGTGTGTAATTTTGCATACAAGTCAATAAATATTTTGTATGTCTTTATTTATAACTTAGACAAAGCAATGCAATATTAGTGTTTCATTAGTGAGAAGCATTCATGTTTAATCCCCCCCAACACTACCTCCTTAGGATTAAGCCAGGAATGTGAATTTTACAACAGGGTGCCTAAAACAAGTTTGGCAAATGTTTCTCTGCAGGACTCTCAGTCAACCCCCACAGGAAAGCCAATCTACCGAGCTGGCAAACATCAGCTGCACCAATGGTATTGGGGGCAGGTGTGAAACCATTGTGTCGCACCAGAATTCTATTGGTCTAAAGCTGCCTGAAGCCTTTAAGTACCACGACATCCTATTGGGCTGTAGTCTATAAATTTGCTTGATTTACCTCTCCCTGTCTCTCTTATACCATCTGATGAAGGAGCATCTCGCACACCATGAACTGAAAAAGATCCCACTGAGAAGCACAACTCGACAGCCATATTGAGACAGGCATGTGGCCTGTTCTGAAGAAAGCCATAAAATGATAACTTAACTAGAGACATTTTAAGCAACTAACAAGTCTGTGTACCGCCTGAAACTACACATCAGCATTTATAAGGTTGTATGGTTGCCAATATTCACTTGTGCTTTGCTTATTGTTATTATTTATGAATATTACCAATAATACATTATTTAAAGTGTAACTTAACTCCTGTTTGTCTTTTACTACACCTAATTGCCTGAGGTTATAAATGTAGAAGGGAAGGTGAGGAGAAGTTAAATGGTACAATACCTTATAAACAGTGGTAAGTCTGTGAGATTGGAGGCATTGTGACAAAGGCTACATATTAATAATACAAAAGGGGAAAGCAGAGTAAAATAGAGCTCTACCAAGACAAACAGTCATGGCACAGTTGAAATCACTGAGATCACATTTTTTCCCCATTCTGGTGTTTGATGGGAACATTAACGGGAGCTCCTGACCGGAGTTTGCTTGATTTGATGAATTGCGCTGCTGCCACATGATTGGCTGATCAGATAATTGCACGGATAAGCAGGTGTGCCTAATAATTTGCTCAGTGAGTGTCTGTTGTTAGGGGCAGGAGAGCAAAGGCATGTAGTGAGGCTCATCATGAGGCTGTGCCAGCTCCTCCAAGCTTCTTCTTGACTCAGTGTATTGTTTAGCATGATAAGGACGTTGAAGTAAAACTGCTCTGCTCCTTCTGATTGAAAGCATCCATTTATGGTGGTTTGGACATGTAGTTAAAATGTCCCCCCCCTAGTATCTCCAAATAAAAGGGTGGCTCAATTAAACATGCACGTCCTGGAAGGGCCATAGTTCTCACCTGGGGTCCAATTTATAAAACACAGAATAAAAGGCTTGAAATGTGCGTATGCAACTTTCCATGTGAAAGTCAGAATGTATTAGAGAAAACTTAACGGGAAAACTTGTGTTTAACTCTGACCTATCTGTACGCAACATTTTGTTTTAACTACAAAGCAATGTTACCTTTGATCAAGTATGGAGATGTAGCCAAACCAGTCAAGTGACGACTCGTGTGTAACACTTTAGGTACTGCAAAAACGCATTTAGTACTCCCTTACTCTTATGTAACAAGACCTTAACAAAGGCTTCTTTTTGTCTTTATTATAGTTATAAGGCATCAGTAGATCGGTTATTCATCTCTGTGCAGTGTGGCCTGTTGACATGACGGTAAAATGACTTGAAGGATTCTCACCTCTCATACTAAACAGAGAAATATGTGTCTCAGTTAAACCACATCAGACCACTCTGAAGTCAAGGTTTCTTAGTAGGTCACATTACAGACATGACTAAAAACTTTACTGATACTTTCTAAGTGTTACGAAGACTCAAAGAAGTGTTTCTTACGGCCTTGTTCCATAATAGTAAATGAGTAAGAGATGCCGTTTTGCAGCACCTGAACTAAAGTGTTACCGATCATTCTCATCACCGAGCCGTTAATACAATCCGCGCTGCTGTGACAAACGTTTAACCACAAAAGTGATGAATATGATCTACAGGCTCTATTTTAGTTTCCCTTTTTTTAAAAGGCAAGTTCTGCGTATTTGCACAGAAGGAATTTTTCAGTTATTTGTCAGCTTATATCAGTTGCTAGTTGTCACTTCACAGGGAACTGGCCAGCAGATCAGGAATATCTCATCTGCTGTGCTGGAAGCCTTTAGCTGACTGCCAACCGGCACAAGCTATGGGTGTACATACATAAAACATAAGAGGTTAGGACAGCATGAAAAAGCAGTGTCCAGTTCTCCTAATGTAATCAGAGATTACTTAACATCACTCATACTCAAGGGCACCTAGTAAGAATGAAGTTGCTTTTGTTAATTGTAAGCAGTTCCATTCCATTAATGCACAGGTCATCTGTGACGCTAAGATGAGGTTGTGTCATTACACGTGCCTGGCTATCCGCTGTGACACTGCTCTCTTCCACTGTTCCCTGACCCCCAGAGCGCAGAGGAGAGGCACTACAATGCCACGCATGCTCTTGTGTTGTGCACACCACGGGACGGTCTCTGGAGGTGTCAGGTGGGGGGGCTGTTCTGCTGGCCTATGAAGGTCTGCTGCATTGTGATTGCATATGTTCAGGAGTCCTATGAATTTGTTTCAGGGTGGCATCCTGGTGAGGTTCACGTACACACATTTACAATAAGATTGTGATTTAGAACCTCTTATATCATTGAAAGATGCTGAGAAATTAGTTCACGCATTTGTTTTCAGTCGACTAGATTACTGTAACGCAATCCTCTCAGGACTACCCATAAAAGACATCAATCAATTGCAACTCATGCAGAACGCAGCTGCTAGAATCCTAACTAGGAAAAGAAAATTCGAGCACATTTCTCCAGTTTTGATGTCACTACACTGGTTACCTTTGTCATTCAGAATTGACTTTAAAATACTGCTTATGGTTTATAAAGCCTTAAATAATCTCGCTCCATCTTATATATCAGAATGTCTGACACCTTATATTCCAAATCGTAACCTTAGATCCTCAAATGAGTGTCTGCTTAGAATTCCAAAAGCTAAACTTAAAAGAAGTGGTGAGGCGGCCTTCTGCTGTTATGCACCTAAAATCTGGAATAGCCTGCCAGTAGGAATTTGCCAGGCTAATACAGTGGAGCACTTAAAAAAGCTGATAAAAATACACTAGTTTAACATGGCTTTCTCATAACTTCACCTTCATTTAATCCTGATGCTCTGTATATTCAATTAATTAGCATAACTATTCACGGTGGCTCTAAAATCTGTACTAACCCCTACTCTCTCTTCTGTTTCTTTTCCCGTTTTTTTGTGGTGGCGACCTGTGCCACCACCACCTAATCAAAGCACAGTGATGTTCCTACTTTGATGGATTAAAAGCCAGAAGTCTACATGACCATCATCATCAAGTCCTTCCATGAGAACCCTAAATACAAAGAGGACAGTTTCATTTATGTTAGGTAGAATGCCCACAGGGGGCTGCGTGGTCTCGTGGCCTGGAACCCCTGCAGATTTTATTTTTTTTTCTCCAGCCGTCTGGAGTTTTTTTGTTTTTTTCTGTCCTCCCTGGCCATCGGACCTTACTTTTATTCTATGCTAATTAGTGTTCTCTTATTTTAATTCTTACTTTGTCTTTTTTCTCTTTCTTCATCATGTAAAGCACTTTGAGCTACATTATTTGTATGAAAATGTGCTATAGAAATAAATGTTGTTGTTGTAGAAAGGAAGGAGGAGGAGGTCGGGAGCATGTGCTGATTACTGCTGCACCCACCATATTATGAACCACCCAGATTGAGATCCAAGTACAGTCATGAACTGGGTGACACCTCAGCACCACACTGGAACAGTATGAGTTTTTTTGCAGTGGCTGGAGTGCCAGTCCTTCCACCGACCCCCAAGTTGGAGAACCTGCTTGCAGAGCTGGATGCAGATTAACGTCATACCCAGGATAAAGCAATTGCAGGTTAAGGGCCTTGCTTAGAAAAATTGTGTACAAATGAGCATGCATTACGTTTTTTTTTTTTGCATACTCATTTTCCAGTTTTTGCTGTATGCATATTTTCACACTCAAATCCATGAAAGTTTTATACATGACATCCCTGGCCCTGTAGTCAGTTTAGATTGGTGTGTTGCCACTGCAGGCCCTACCAGCAGAATGTAGTGGTAAGAAAGAATAAACAAATGAATGAACAAACACTTCCTTTAGACTTGGAAGAACGTTGTCATTATTGTTCCACAGTTGCCATAGCTGTTGTGTGTTGGAGTCAGAAACATGATGACAATGGTGTGAGGCCTCCTAAAAGTCCCATAAAGGCAGCCCAGTAGGCTCACTAGATAGCACAGATGAGGCACACCCTGTCCAACTAACCACAGATAAGCTACCTGCAGGCTTCGGTCTGGTTAGGCCCAAAAGTGACTGACTTAATGGTTCAAAGTATACAGAAATGTCCCAAAACATCTCAAAATGCCCTGCAATAGAAAGGATAATCACAACAAAGAATTTTTTATAAATGAAAAATATATATTAACAAACTAGTGTGTAAGCCCGTGCTGTAAAAAGCCCAGGGTCCTAGAGACTATTGAAATCGTCAGAAAAAAAAATGAAATGTAGAGATGTCAGGTAAATTGAAAAGAACTACTCTGGGCACCTCTCTCCTAGGAGGATTCGTTTTGCTGACGTGCTCGCATCGCGCTTGTGTTTTAGCGGCTAAGTGACTTTGTCTTTCTTCAGAGGTTTTGTTTTGCTGACGTGCCGGCCTCGCTTGTGTTATTAGCGGCTAAGCGAGTTTTCCGTTTCCTCGGAGGCGGAGCCCTTACCCCGACTCCACCTCTCACTTCCGGGCCGGACAGACAGACAGACACTTCCACGCGTAGACGTTTATATATTAGATACAAAATAAACCAAAGATAGTCAAAAGAGCAAAACAAGACAAAAATTAGTTGCCTAAAGTCCATTTACACAATCCTTCAATGGAAGCCTCAAAATGGTGCAAGAAGTCAGAAAAAAACCGCAAACAAGAAACAGTCTTACTCACAAGAAGACTCCGAAATACAAAGTCAAATGAACCACTGGCTGAATCTCTCGCTGTTGGACGGAAGACCCAGCAGGGGTGACGTCAGAGTGGCCCCGCCTCCTAGGGCTCTAGCCACAAAACACACAGAATAGCAGCGCCATTCAAAAGACAGCAATTACACAATTATACAATTCACTAACACAACATATAATAGTATAATAAATAGAAAAATAACAGAAATCACAATTAAACACATAAACGCACATGAATGCATAACAATGGTACAGCAAAGGCTATTGCCCGGCTCAAGTTTCTTTCTTGTTTATTTAGTCTTTTTATTGTTAATTAAAATATCCATTTTCAAGTCACCCTCTTAATTCTGTTGTTGTTTTTGTTTTATCCTGATATGTTTGGAATTGTATGATTTTCTTTAGCATTGCGTCTCTCTGCAGGGTTGTTTGTGATTTGCCCTGAATAGGCAGGCTCACCCCCTTACGCAGCTGGGGGTCCGGTCAGTGACTGTGTTTTGTGTTTGATTTGCTTTGCTCTTGTTTGGGTTTTCTTAGGTTTTTGAGTCCTGAGTGCGTTTGCTTTAAAGTGCCGTCTTCTGGCTCTGAATCGGATTTGGTTGCCTGATTTCTTCTGCTTTTTGCCAGTTGCTATCTTTTTTGTTATCCTGTGCATTATTCTTTAATAAATCTAAAGATTTGCTTTGGGTTTTTTTTTTTTTTTGGATCAGAGGTTTTATAATTTCACTTTTCTCCATTTTTTGTGAATGTTTTCAATTGTTGTTATTTGAAAGCCTGACCCTCATTTGTGGGACTGTGCAGGCTTGTAACCTGGGGCCAGGCTGTCTCGGGAGAGGCCAGTCCATTGGGTCCAGATGTGAAGTAACAGCCTTTTGTGTGGGATTTTGGAGGTCTGCTCTCATGTTTGTGATTTCTCAACAACAGCAGCCAGCTTACTTGATCAGGTGGTCGGGCAGCTGTGATTGTGATTTGTGTTTGGAAATTGTACATTAGCCAGTAGACCAATACTGAAAGGACTATTTAAAAGATAAAAGATAAAATTACATGTTCCATGAATTAGTGAATTCCATGAGTTAATGACTTGCAATATTTCCTTCAAGGTGGAAGCTGCTAAATTTTGGTTATGTGATCTTTCAGGAAGTTGCAGAATGTCACCTGTTCTTTCTGAAAGTGTCTTCTGTTTATTCCATTAACTACAATGGATACTGAAGATATTCAGACCCCCTCCCCCACTCTCTGCACTCTTTATTAAATTTAAATTGATTAATTTGCCATTTTTGCTCATTTGTATACACTCAGCAACCTGTAATGACAAAGTGAAAACCTGTTTTCGAGAAAGGTTTGTAAATTATTAAAAGTCAAAACCCCTCATTGGTATTGATGTGACTCTCCAAATTGTGCTCTGGTGCATCCGGTGTGTTTCAGTTATCCTTGAGATGTCTCGAGAACTTGATTGGAGTCTATCAATGGAAAACTGAATTGATTGGACTTCATTTAGAAAGGCACACAACCGTGTATATAAGGTCTCACAATTCACACTGCATGTCAAGGCCATGAGGTCCAATGGACTCTCTGTAGACCTCCATGATAAAATTGTGGCGAGGCAAAGATCAGGTCAAAGGTTTAAAACCATTTGTAAAGCACAATAATTGTGAAATACAAGAAGTTTGTAACCACCAGGACTCTTCCTAGTGTTGGCTGTTCACCAATAACCAAGCAAGAAGGGCCTTGGCCAGGAAGGTGGCTATGAACCCAATGATGTCTCTAATAGATCTTCAGAAGTCCTCTTCTGTTCAAAAAGACGACCATCTCAGCAGCACTCCACCAATTAGGCATTTACGGCAGAGTGGCTAACACTCACTTGAAGTTTGCCAAAAGTCTTTCAAAGGACTGTGAGAGCCTGAAGAAAAAGATCATCTGTTCTGATGAGACAGAAACGAAACTTTAGAGGCAGAGCTCCAAGCACTATGTCTGCCAAAGACCAGACGCAGCTCGTCACCTGCCTAAAATCATCCCTAGAGTGAAGCAGGGTGGTGACAGCATTATGGCGGGGGGTTGCTTCTCATTGTCAGGGACAGGAAGACCTGTTCAAATTGAGGGAAGGATGAATGCAACCAAAAACAGAGAGGTCCTTGAAGAACACCTGCTTCAAAGTTCACATGACCTCGGACTGGAGTACCAGTTCACCTTTCAGTTTGACAATGACCCAAAACATAAAGCCAAGAGGACACTGGATGAGGGCTACAGGCCAAGTCTCTGACTGTTACTGAGTGTCCAAGGCAAAGCCCAGATTTAATCCCCATAGAATATTTGCAGAGAGATCTGAGAGGATCTGCCAGGAAGAAGAAGATAAACTGCCCAAATCTTTGTGTGCAAATCCTGTAGGGACTTACCCAAGAAGACTCAAAGCTGTTATTGTTGTCACAGGGCCTTCTACAAAATACTGAATTAAGGGTCTCAATACTTAAACATAAATGAGAGGTTTCGGTTTTTGAGTTTGAATAAATTTGCAGACCTTACTGAAAACATGTTTTCACTTTGTCATGATGGGTTATTGAGTGTAGATAGCTCATATCTACACACTCACACTGGGCTAGCCTGCAGTCATCCATCCATTAACGGTGTTTGGTGTAACCACAAGGGGAGCCACTGAACCCCAAACCACAGACACAATAACTCCCCAGACACACTTATGTTCCAATAAAGGGTTTTATTGAGCCCCAACACCTACTTTACAAGAATAATAATGAAAAATCACACCCGGCACAATCCTCCTTCTTTCCTCCTCCAAGATTGTAGCCCACAGCCTCGCGACTCTGACTCACTAAACGGAGGCAGCGGGCTTTCTTTTAAAGTCAACCCAGGAACTGCTTCTCCTCTCCTCTCCGGGTTGTGCAGGAACCTGGGCAGTCCCAAAGCAGTGTCCTATGGTGGTCCCCAAAGACCCTGACAGGGTTGCATTTCCGGACTCCATTTCCCATGCAACCCTGCTGGTGTCCTAATTGGGTTTATCCCCCAGGAACACTGACACTTGCCGTATGGGAGAAGGACCTGCTCCTGGTGAGCCCTGGTACTCCCATTATGGCCTCCTGGATGGGTATGAAACCTTCCGTTATCCCAGCCAGGATGCCTGTCCTTCCTCCCTGGCACCCACATTGGATATGGGAAAAAAACTAAATATGTGAAGAAAACCCATGCTGACGTGGAGAAGACACCGACACGAGTCAAACTCAAGTCCCTGTGGTATAGCGGGTCCGCAGCTTAGAAGAAAAGGACAGTTTTTAAATAAATAATCACTGCACTCGCAGCTTATAGAGAGAGCATGGTAGTGTGGCCGCAGCAGTTCTCGGACGTGACGTGGTGCGGGTGTTTTCTCGCTTAAGAGCACATCTGATTGATGCTGGGAGCTTCTAATCGCCGCACCTGTGTCACGTCCCCATTATAAATAGGAGAAGCGCGAGTGCGGAGGTGGAGAAGAAGGAGAAGAAAGATAGGAAAAGTGAACGGAGGTTAATAATAATTCTTTGCATTTATATAGCACTTTTCTCACTACTCAAAGCGCTCAGCAATTGCAGATTAAGAGCCTTGCTTAAGGGCCCAACAGAGCAGAGTCCCTTTTGGCATTTACGGGATTCAAACCTGCAACCTTCCGATTACCAGTGCAGATCCCTAGCCTCAGAGCCACCACTCCGTTAGGTTAGAGGAGGAAGACGAGAAAGCAGGAAGCTGAAAGCCGGTGCATGAGTAAGTGAGTGAGTGAAGACAGGCAGCTGTGAGGAGAGCCCCTCAGGTGTGTTAGGCCGACACTCGGGGGCAACAAGAAGTGGTTGCTCCTGTTGAGTGCTTTAGAGGAACAGTAGTGATCTGAAGGTGGTTGGTTCGCCGCATAAGGCCGCGGAAGGCAGCGGGAGTCGGAGGATTGGGAGGTGGAAGCCCCAGCATGAGCGCCCTGGTCGCTGGGGAACTGAAGTCTCGGTCTGGCGGAGCCCGGGACCGAAAGACCATCAGACTAGAAGGAGAAGGTCAGCCTGCAGGTAGGACGACTCCCCTGGTGCAGGGCCCCGATGGGAGAAGCGGGGGAGCCACCAGCTGAAGAAGGCACCAGGTTTTGTTTTTAAAGGACTGCTTCCAGCCATTGTTTTAACCTCGTTTTAATGGATTTATTTATTGGATTTTAACCTCCACTGTTTCACTCTGGTTTTATGGATTATTCATTTATTTATGGACATTTTGATTGCACTGCACTATTTATTTGGACAGTGGTTTTGTTGTTTGTGATAAAAGCACTTTTGCACTTTTCCCCTTGCTTCGTTTTGGTGTCCTCATTGTCCAGCTCATCCGGTTACATTACCGACAGTGTTGAGTTCAAGAGCTCCCAAAAGGGAAGTGAGAGCGTGAAGAAGAACCTGCAACTTCACAGTCCCATGATGCACCTGTGATGCAGCTCAGATTAGAATTTCACATTACAGCCACTTCAGGAGAGACAGATACAAAATGAGCCAAATTAAGGAGATGTGCCAGGCTGGGTGATGGATGTGTGGTGATTTGTCTTGAAGCTTCCTTCAATAGGGAGCTTTAACAATGGGTCAGGTATTAACGCTAATGTGACAAGTACTGTGTGAGAGCCCTCTGCAGTGCTACGACAGCAGGCTATGAAATTCACATAATGATAAAAAGAGTCAGCCTGGACGATAAATCAATGAATGATTGGAATTTACAAGATATTTGTTTGTCTTTTAGTCATGAACTAAATTCCAGTATGGCTATTTCAACTAATCTAGAGCTGTAGGTCAGACTAAATGTTCTCTTAACGTGCGTTACAAGTACCGTGTATAATCTCATATAAGTCGGGTCTTGAAACCCAAAAAATCGAACGACTTATACGCCTGTTCAAAAATACGACACTTACATTTTTTTTTTTACATCTTCTTTCTTCTTCCAATCTCGCATCAGTTTCTCAGACACATCGAATTTTGTTGCAGTAGCGCAGTTACCAATTTCTTTCACCACTTCAACGATTTTTAATTTAAAACCAGCTTCATATTTTCTTCTGATCAAACTCTCCATCGTAGATAAGGGATGCTCTTACGATAAAGGTGTGTGAGGGTGTGAGATACAAAAAACACAAATCGGTGCAAACGTCACTTCAGAATAGTTTGGGTATTACCGTGTGGTCACGTAGGCGCAATGCATAGAAAAGGAAGGCAATGTGCTCCGTGGTTACTCTCTCAGGTGGGTGTTAGCATATCATAATCTCTTGGACCAATAGTGTGAATTTTCCACATTCGACTTATATGACCAACATTATAAAATACTGGAAATTACACGGTAAAATCAAGACCTGGTAACTCAAAAATGGACACTAGGCTACAACCTTTTCATCTATTTTAAGAGCAACAAGCAACTGTGGTATTTTTTTTTTTACATAAAAAGCTGTTTAGTAGTGTGATAGGTGGCCGGCCATTTATCCCGGCCAATACACCCAGGGTGCCAGGTGGAGCTCTCCTTGCAGTATGGAGGTACCCCAAATGCCAGCAGGGAATTATGGACATTGGAGTTTTCCTTTACAACCCTGCTGGATACCACGGGGGCCGCTAGAAGGCGCTGCAGGGAGGAGCAGTAATTATTTTCCCTACGCCCCGGAAGTATGTCAAAGTCACATGAACAAGAGGAATGACGTGCTCCCGGGGTGAAGAAAAGGATTTTTCCTAGGTGTTCCTAGTCACGTGGACAGAGAGGGCAAAACACTTCTGGGTCAAGGACTATAAAAGGACTATGGGAAATCCCAGACGTCGAGATGAGCTGGGTGGAAGGGTGGCAACGCGTCTGGGAGAGGAGGATTGTGATTATTGTTTATTGATTATTGGATTTATGAGTATTGTGGAGTGGAGGGTGCTTTGTGCACATTATTATTATAAAATAAAGTCATATTGGACTTTTATCAGGTGTCTGGCGCCTCGAACAAGGGTTCAAGGGACCGATAGCGCCCTCTATCTGTTACAGTAGTGTACCAAAATTATCTTTGACAAAATTAAAACTATCTTCTACTGTTATGCCACAGGGTGGTCTCTTTATTAAGAGCTCATGAAAGTTTCACATACTTGATTAAAAATGATGTTTTGTTGCGCCTCATTAGAACCTTACAACGTTAGGAGATTTTTGAAAAGAACAGGCCATTCATCCAAGCAAAGCTCGCCAATCCTACTGAACCGATTCATTCAAAATAACATCAAGTCAACGTTTGAAAGTCCCTAAAGTCCTATCGTCTACCACACTACTTGATAGCTTATTTCAAGTGTCTATGGTTCTCTGTGTAAAGAAAAACTTCCTCATGTTTGTGCAAACTGCATCTTTAGCAAGTTTCCAACTGTGTCCCCGTGTTCTTGATGAACTCATTTTAAAGTAACAGTCTCGATCCACTGCACTAATTCCCTTCATAATTTTAAATCCTTCATTCATGTCACCTCTTAATCTTATTTTGTTTAAACTGAAAAGGCTCAGCTGTTTTAATCTTTCTTCATATTTCTTCATAATCTTCATAATGTGATAGACATTAAATTTCATTCATTCATTTGTAAAGCAATAGCAGTTGTGATGTGCAGTTAGACGACAGGCCACTCACGCTCAGATCCTGCCTTAGCACTCTGCGCTGCTAGGATCGGCTTTGAACTCAGGTGGGTTTGATGATGGACGACAGATGGATGGAAAAAGGAGGACGCGCTGCACGCCATCTGAAGTAAATCTTTCTATCCTCTGGTGTGACTTTCAATTATTCTCCAGCAGCCAGTTAACTTTTGCTTTTGTCTTTACTTTTCCACACGCTGCAGATGAACAGCACGCTTAATTTTCTGATGGTTACAGAAAAGTTTCTTGAAATATCTGTCTTGTCAGAAGTAATATTTGAGGTCAGCCACCATGGGTTTAACAGGAGTTACTTGGCTGTAGAGACATTTTTCTTCCAATGATCTTCTGTCATTTGAAGCTCCGGGCTGATAGATCGTGACGTATGTTGGATTTGCCCTTTTCCTCTGGCTTCTCAAAGCAGACATCCCATAAATCTGAGAGGAATAAAACTGAGCAGCAGCACAAATGCTTCAGATCTTCAAGTCTGGCACAAGCTAAGAATGATCTGTTGTTTTAAAAAATCAGACTGCAAAATGAGATACGTTAAAGTCTCCAGCAAGGCCTTTGAGTAACGTACCACTGGTGAAGGAGTCGGAACGCCGAGGGTCGAACACGCAGCCTACAAGTAGAAAAAAACAACGGAGCTCAGTTTGTCAGGTCTCTGAGAGCAGCGTTCCTGCATTTGTGTTGTATTTTTATTTCTAAGGTTGCAGTAAATGGTGTTGAAGGTCAGATGTCCTGTATCTCCTGGTCAAAGTGGGCATGTCCGCAGTGCATAGCGTTATAAAGACCAGGCACACAAAATGGAGGTGCCCATGAGAACATAAATAGGCAAATGATGCAATAACATCACCCTAAAAAAGGTCAAATATATACACAAATGAAAATGAAATTAAAAAATGCAAATGAGCAACTTCAATAAACAAGATAATAATACATTGCTTATAATCACTCTTTTGGTTTGGTTGCCTGCTTCACGGCTCTTCTCATTTCACCTTTAAAACTCTTCACCCCAAACTTCCTTAAAATCACGTCGGCAGCTTCCGCTTTCATTTTCAAGATGACAGGAGTCCGACGCCCTCCCGGCCCTGCGCTTTGTCTTGTGCGACTTTCTTCAACACTCCTCTGTTTGTCTCGCATTATTTTACTCCACACACTAAACATTTGCTCCTTTTTTGACAGAATACTCTGGACTGTTTGTTCATTTTTTAAAGAGCCTTTCTTTCCTGTTCCCATTTATCCTCGTTTTATTACTAAGACTTTCATTTCAGATCTGAGCAGACAAAATTTTAAAAAGAGGACTGTTAACCGCTGCTAGCTGAGGCAAGGGACTGAGATGGCAGGAACAAGTGCTGTCAAGTCATGGCGATTACACAGTCATCAGCGTCTCCATCAGTGTTAGCCTGCAGTCGTGTGCTGGAGAGTAAGCTGAAGAAGAACACTGAACTGGTCACAGAGGCTCGCAACACGGTGAAGCAGATGGCCTTCTGGGTACCGAACTTGAACTGGCTGGCTGGTTTATCATTCAGTTATTCCTGTGCCCAGAAACTTTGTCACGTACAGTCGATCCACACATATGTCCTCCACTTCAACTCTTGTTCTCTTAGCCTTACACTCACCTGGCCTCCTACCTCTTCTTACCTTCACCGCTTCTCCATGACTTGAACCAGTGGTATGAAGTCACATGAATCATTGAGAAACAATGAGCACTTACCTCTTCACCATCTGGTGTGGAATTCTCACTGTTCTCATTTCAAATGGACACATTCACTTCACAGTTCACACTGACAATGGCCCTTTCAGATCACACCCAAATCCATTTAAATTCTAAGTGACAGTGATGTGTTCATGCTCATCTCACAGCTGTGGCTCAACAAGTCCAGAGAAAATATCGCCCCACTCACTGACAATATAAACAACGACGTATTTCATACACAAAAATGTTTTGATCGTGGCTGGGAATAACTTTAAATTTGAGGGCAGGTATACTAACCACTGCACGACATCTTGATGCTGACAATTTCTGGACAGATCACAGTAGAAATAGTAGTAGTAGTTGTAATAGAAATAGAAGCATTAGTTCTTATTATTGTTAGTAGTAATAGTAGAAATTATAGTATTTTTATTTATTGCTATCAGTAGTATTAATATTTACTATTATTATTATGATTAGTAGTAGTAGTAGTAGTAGCAGCATTTATAATTATTATTATTAGCAGTGGTAGTAGTAGACACATTAGTTTTTATTATTATTGTTAGTAATAGAAGCAATGGTAGTATTTTTATTTATTACTATCTGTAGTATTAATATTTACCATTATTAGTAGTAGTAGTACTAGTAGTAGCAGTAGTATTAGTGATTGTTATTATTAGTAGTAGTAGTAGTGGTAGTAGTAGTATTAATGATTAGTAGTAGTAGTAATAATAGTAGTAGTAGAAACATTAGTTTTTATTATTAGTAGTAGTAGTAGCAGTAGTATTAATGATCATTATTATTAGTAGTAGTAATTGTAGTAGTAGTAGTAGTAGTTGTAGCAATAGAAGCATTCGTTTTTATTATTAGTAGTAATAGTAGCAATGGTAGTATTATTTATTACTATCAGTAGTATTAATATTTACTATTATTATTATTATTATAAGTAGTAGTAGTAGTACCAGCAGTATTAGTGATTATTAATATTATCAGTAGTAGTACTAGTGGTAGTACTAGAAGCATTAGTTTTTATTATTAGTAGTAATAGCAGTAGAATTAATGAATATTGTTATTATTAGTAGTAGTAGTAGCAATAGAAGCATTAGTTATTATTATTAGTAGTAACAGTAGCAATGGTTTTATTTTTATTTATTACTATCAGTAGTATTAATATATATCTATTATTATTATTAGTAGTAGTAGTAGTAGTAGCAGTGGAAGCATTAGTTTATATTATTATTAATAGTAGCAGTACTATTAGTGATTATTAGTAATAGTAATAGTAGTAGTAGCAATTATTATTGTTATCATTATTAGTAATAGTGGCATTTTTATTTATTACTATCAGTAGTATTAATATTTACCATTATTATTAGTAGTAGTAGTAGTAGCAGAAGCATTAGTTTTTATTATTATTATTAGTAATAGTAGCAATGGTAGTATTTTTATTTATTACTATGAGTAGTGTTAATATTTACTATTAGTAACACTAGCAGTAGTAGAAGCATTAGTTTTTATTATTATTAGTAGTAGTATTAGTAGTGATTATTATTATTAGTAGTAGTAATAGTAGTAGTAATAGTAGCAATAGAAGCATTAGTTTTTATTTATTATTATTAGAAATAGTAGTACTTTTATTTATTACTATCAGTAGAATTAATATTTAGTATTATTATTATTAGTAGTAGTAGTATTAGCAGTAGTAATGCTGTATTAGTATTTATCAGTGTTGTTAATATTATTATTATTAGTAGTAGTAGTCGTAGAAGTAGTAATAGCAGTATTTATAATTATGATTAGTAGTAGTAGTGGTAGCAATAGTAATATTAGTATTCATCATTATTATTATTAGTAGTAGTAGTAGTACTAGTAGTAGTAGTAGTGGTAGCACTTGAAGTATTTTTGCTGTTGTTGTATCCCATGTCACAAGCAATACTGTTGGCTATATCAAGTAACAAAGAGTAACAGCACATTGATACCATGGACTATTATTATTATTATTTATTATTATTACTAATTGGTCCTCCATTTACACAGAAACAAATGAAAAACTTATAGTTAAGTTTGTGACGTGTGCTTCTTTGTTGTTCAAATTAAAGCACTTACAAGAAATGCTAATGTAGTGGATTCAGGGAGGAGGATGAAGTTGGGGACTCAAGAAGAAGGCTAGCGCCCCAGAACTCGCTCCACATCTGAGGTGAGGTTTCATAATTTGCTGCCTCCTCAGTCTCTCTATCTTTGTTCACACACTACGGTCTGCTGTCCACTTCGACTGAGAAAGAGAATAATTCTATTGTAGTGGACAGCATACATCCCTAGCAACCACCAACCCTGAATTTTTTTAAATAAAAATGATTAGCTTTAAATCAATAAATAAATAAGTATGAAGTCTTTATCCCTTCTATTTGACTGCCATATTCCTTTTTCTTTAGTTTTGCAGTGGTGTAGTTGAATTGGTCATTCAGCACTCTTCTCCAAATACCCCGGCAGTTTCAGACTGTTTTGCAAGCTAAAAAGCGCCTGCACTCCAAAAATTAAGAACATTTTACAAAATGTCACTCACTACACAGAGGATTTAGAAAGTACTCAGATCCCTTCAGTTTCTACCCACTTTTTGTGTTGTAGATTTAATTTTAAACAGATAGATTTGTCATTTTACCTATCGATTTCCATTCATAACAAAGTGATAACCTGTTTACAGAGAGGTTTGTAAATCTATTAAAAATCCAAACCCATACTCTCTCATTTCCACATGTTTTCAGACCCTTGGCTGCAGCCCTCCAAATAGTGCTAAGGTGCACCTCATTTGCTTGAATTCTCCTTGAGATGTGTCTACAACTTGGCAGTGACAAACTGAATTGACTGGACGTTGTTTAGATAAGCCCACACCTGTGACTAGGAGGTCCCGCAAATAACAACAACAATAAAAGGGTTCAAACCAAGCCATGAAGTACAAGAAACTCTCTATAAACCTCCGTGATAGAAATGGTGGCAATCCTTGGATCGGAGTAAGGGTATAAAACCATTTCTGAAGCTTTAAGAGTTCCCAGGAGCACAGTGGCCTCAATGCTTGTGAAATGAAAGAAGTTTGAAACAACCCAGAACTCTTCCTAGAATTTGCTGCCCAGCCAAACTGACTAACTGGGCAAGAAGGGTCTTTGTCAGGGATGTGGCCAACATGTCAAGGGTCAGTCTAATAGAGCTTCAGAAGTATTCTGCTGACATGAGATAACCTGCCAGAAGGACGACCATCTCATCAGCACTAATAGCATTAATAAATTTGCAAACCTCTCTGAAAACGTGCTTCTATTTAGTCACTATAGGCTACTGAGTATTGGCTAAACTGCAAAAATGGCAATGGGTTCATTCTTAACTTAAAAATTTGTGTTAGTATTCTATAATTTAAAAAAGTTTGAAAATGCCCCTCTGACTGAAAATGCCAACTGAGATGAACACCTTGTCACCTCACCTAACATTCCGACCCTGCGGTCAATCTGATCTCCTCATTCTTACATACGAAGCACTGAATGGAGATGCCTGTGCCCACACTCTGACCCAATAATGCCCAGCACAGTCATGGGTTCAAATAATTGATTTTTAAACCACCACCAAGCACCTTATATAACAAAACACAGCCAATTACCATAGAAAATCAATGAAGCTCTTTCCTCTCCTTCTGCCGCCAGTTGAATGTCACCCACCGACCTCGACTCCTCAAGGTAAGGCAGCGGGCTGCTTTTATGCAGGACCTGGAAAGGCTTCCGGTGACCAGGCATGACTTGTGGGCAGCACTTCTGGGTGATTTGAAAACCAGGGAAGTCCTGCCCCTACAGCACCCAACTTATGGCACCCAGGGACCCCAATAGGACTGCACTTCTGGACTCGATTTCCCATGAACCCCTGTGGGTGTCCAAGTTGAGACGCCTCCAGCTGACCACTGCCACCTAAGGTATGGGGGATGCAAATGCTCCTGACCTTCGGCTTCTGTTCATCCACCCCCTGGCACATTCCATCTTGGCAAGAGGCCATGCTGTTGTCCAGCTGGGATGCCCATCTGTGTTCCATGGCAGTCACAGTCACATTGGCTGCTCACCATCCACGTCACGTATGTGTGTCTCTGTCCACACGTTTCTTCTAATTGGAGCCATCTTGAGACCCTGCCATTGGGTCAACTTGCATGCTCACCATTCTTATTATTTTGACTTCCCTTGTTTCTGACCGTTAGACCCCCTTGCCCCCCTGCTTTGTTATTTGACTGGCCCTTCTGCTCTTGTTTGTGGTTTTGGACTTTCTACCTGACTTGCCCTTTTCTTTTTTTTTGGAAGAACTAAATCCAGATGTTCTCTTGTACAGCTTTATCCTTCTTCTGCATAGAACACTAAGAGAAATCTGCACTTAAATTCCTCTGTTGTCCTATGCTGGCCATTTTACTTTCTAAAAAGTCCATCCCATGATGCATCAGCAGCTGTCAGTATGAGGTGTCTCACGAGGGGCAGAAGACCAGGTGGTCAGCGCAGACTGTTACATGCACCAGCACGACACACCATTAGGTAGGTGGTGTAAATCGGGGACCATTTTAACATCTGCCATGATGCTGGGCAGCCTTTTAAATAATTTTCTGATTTTTGACATTTTTACAGCTTAAGAAATGCAATCGTCCTAGTCCTAGTTTCAGGTAACTATAGTAACATCGCTTTAAATATGCTCCTGCTTCAAATCCTCAGCATGCAGGGGGATGTGTGTGTGCGTGTGTGTGTGTGTGTGTGTGTGTGTGTGTGGCTTGAGCAAATGTGAGCTTAGGAGCCTGGCGCTCTCTCAAATATTATTGACATCTAAAGTGATGTCAAGGTTTGCCGTGGATAAATAAAAGCATTTGTCATAATGCACATAATGGAAGGATTTTAGATGTTGTGTGCCGATCAAGAGGCTGCCTATCCAGAGATTGTTACAGCAAAATGAAATTAAAGGCAAGCCGATAGAAACTGTCAAATTTCGATTAATGAAAGACTTGTTATGAGAATGTTTAGGGAACATGACAGGCAAATATGAAAAAACGCTGCAACAGGGTGAGCTCTTGGGTGGGCCCGCACTCAATATGTCACCATTCGGATTATTTTAGAGTGCTAGGGAATGGATTGACCAGCAGACAAAAGATAACAGTGGAAGGTTAGGTGTAATCGACCTTGTTACATATTACTGTTTGTGACTGAAATAATTTGGGTGGGCACTGAGTGAAAGAGTGGTCCGCAACCTCGGAAATGTGAGCTTCCCATTACGATAATAAAATACATCGATTAAAATGAATTTGAGATGGACGTGACCAGCGTGAGGTATGTTGATATGAGATTGTTAGGATGGTGGAGGGCAGAGGAGACACTGTTGTTTCCTGATGTTTCTCCTACCTGCCAGTTTACTTCTGTAAGTTCTCTTTGTTATTTCAGAACACAAATCCACTGGTCTGGATGGACAGTAATCTACGGGGCTCTGATCCTACTAAGACATCAGTCCCCCGCCTCCACTAGCCCCTGCCACCTGCCACTACCATACATGCTGAATTGAAGTGTTCCTTAGGTGTCTTTCTGCAAACCACAAGTGAGGCTCCATTTGTCTTCTGTCCAGTCTGCCCTAAAGCCCAGATAAGCGGTGCTTTGCAATGATGTTTGTCCTTGTAGACGTTTCTCCACACACGTTCTCTGGAGTTCAGCCAGAGGGACCATTGATGTCCTAGTCACCACTTTCATCAAAGAACGTCCTCCCTGATTGCTCAGTGTGGTCAGTTATCCAGCACAAGTAAGAGCCCTGCTTGTTCCAAACTTCTTCCATTGAAGAATTCTGAAGGCCCCTGTGCTCCTGGGAACCTTTAATGCCATAGATTTTTGTTTTTGTAGCTTTCCCTCAGATGTGAGCCTTAACACAATCGAGACAATTCCTTCCACCACATGACTTGGTTTATCAACTGTGTGACCTTCTATAGACAGGCGTGTGCCTTTCCTAATGGTGGGCATTCAGCTGAATCGGCCAGAGGTGGACTCCAAGGGCTACAAGGTGTAGAAACATCTCAAGGACGAGCAGTAGAATGGGAAGCACCTGAGCCACACTTCAGGCGTCAAAGATTCCAAATACTTGTGTCAATGTGACAGTTCAGCTTTTTATTTTAAAACATGTGCAAAAATTTCTAAAATCTTATTTTTGCTTCATAATTCTGGTGTATTGAGTGTCGTTGATGAGGAAAAAAGGAATTTAAGCGATTTCAGAACAAGGCTGTTTAAAATGTTTAAAAGGGAAATGAGTCTGAGTACTTTCCCAAGGTCCTCTACATTCCTTGACTTTTAAAAAACAGAAGTTTACACTGAAGGAAACATAAAGCAAAATTCATAAAGCACAAAAAAAGTTAAAACACCCTGGGCCTGGACCTGACAGGCCCATTCAGGGATCCACGTTACATCTACAGCACACCAGTAAAATCACCAATATCTACGGCCCCTTTAACACCACTGCGGAGGAGCACAGAGTGTTTTAAAAATAAAAAACAACATGCTTTATACGTTGTGTGGGTCCATTGGAATTAATGTATATCCATGATAATGCACAGCTCATGTTTTAATTTCTTTTCAGCTGTAAATTGCACTGGAAGCCCACCTCTCGCTATTCCCTAACAACCACCCTTTCCTGTTTGCTGCATATCAGGCTCAGCACATGAACGCTCCTGGAGCCCGTGAATGAAAGTCTGTACTTTCTGCAAGGTGTGGTAAATCAGCCCTAGACACAGACAGACACACAGAGTCACAAGTCCAAAAAGCACACGCTTTTATTTTATTTCCCCTTGTGCCCACAAATAAACTCAGTTTCTTCCTCTCTCTTTCTTCTCCCACCTTCACTCATAAGCTCTGTCTTCTACCTCCCGAATGGAGTGAGGCGGCCCCTGTTATGTTGCACCTGGATGTGCTCCAGGTGCTCCTTGACGATCTTCCTGCAGCACTTCCTGGTGTGGTGGAAGTGCTGCAGTCCATGGCTCTGGAATCATCTAGGCGCTCCCTGGCAGTGGCCATGGGCCCCAACAGGGTTGATCTTTCAAGCTCCAATCCCATGGCCCCAATGCAAATCAGAGGGACTGTCCTCTCATGTCCTGGGGAGATATTGCCTCTCTCCCAGTCCTTTCATCCTCCAGGCATCCTGGGTGGGCAAGAGCCCAAGCTGTCCGCCACAGAGGTTAGAGTGCCCCCCACCCCTCATACTGACTCCATCCCCTCAACAAGCAAACACAGAAGTGGGCTTTCATAAACCAGCCATAGAAAATGAATATATGTGATTGTATGTGATCAAATGTATATACTCTTTCTCTGCACATGCATGTCATGCCCCCATTATGGTGCCTGTCTCTGATGTATCCTCACAATTGCACTCACTATGATCGCCATCATAATTAGCAATGCGAGCATCACAACAACAGAGCATTACACTCTTATAATTTGCTTTCCATTTTAATTTATTTTTCTTGTTTCTTTGTAAATTATGAACATTTCTGGCTTCTACATAGGGTTTTTGACTCTTCAGAATCCAATTCTCTTATTTATTTTTATAATCAATATTGTTTATATTAACTATATTTGGTTTAATTTTGTTAGCAGTTACAACTGCTTTCTCAGACAGAACAATCAGCAATGCATGGCACATGACACCATGGGTCAAAAGTCACGTCAATTGGAGTGTCCGAGATTACGGATCCAAACTCTAAGCACAATTTCTGTGAATATTGTTGTTAGAATATCTAGTTGAGTTTTTTGCTTTCTAGTTTAGGATAAGGTATTGGGCTTGATGCTATGTAGTCTGAATTTCTGGTTTTGATTTTGCCTTTGATTTCTCATTGTACATTTTTCAGTTCTCCCTATGTGGCCTCCATTTTTCTGTCTTTTCTATCTACTGAATTGTGTATAGAAATGAGCAAACCTGTATCTAGTCCCATGCATTATAAAGACGTGTCAACACAAAAAAAAAAATAACCTTTAGGTGTGTATCCGGCCTAAATGACAAACAAAATTTTCAGGACTCATCCTGTTCTACACAATCAGTTGTACTCTGGAAACTGGCTAGATGGCATGCGACTCCAATGCCCCCTTAAAGCTCTAACAACCTGTCTGATTCACTGGCCAACCACTTGTCCTTTTTCTCAAAGCAACCTTTATAATTCAAGGGTGGGCAGCTGGATGAAACTCTCTTGTGCCAGGGTGTCTACAGAAGTCATATTGGTTGTAGTAAGCTGTTAAGATTCACTGTCAGGCTGTCATTCTTTAAAAATGGGAAAGTGATGTCAGTAAGGCCTGCATGTTTTGTTTGCCTTGAGTACCCTCAGAACTTCACTAAGCCGTCACACTGGTGAAGAGCCATGGTTAAATTCTGAAGTCCACTTCCTAGTTATTCTCTTAAAAAATAAAAACCCACAAATCTGATCATATTTTACATATTTCGATATTCTGTGGTATACAAAATGACCTTATTTATGTTGTGGAGCACCGTGTTGGCTACTAAGGAACACCTTCAAGGCTTACCCCATCATACTGGTGTCGACATCATACTGAATTGTTGACATCCATCAAGATAATCTGATGAATCTATAAAATGATGCTACAAAAAGTGGTCACGATAACTTTTGTTGTTTTGTAAATTTTTGTTATGGCCTTGCTATTCGATTTTATAAAGATTTATTTTCAAAGTATGTGATTCTAAGTTTCCCTTAAATGTAAGGAATAATTTAATATTTATCCCTTTTTTATTATAAGCACACCAACACCTAAGTTTTTGCGCCTTACCATTGATTGAGTTCACAGGTTGCTAGCGTTCTGTCATAGTTGCTAGGGATTGTCTCCCAGGCGGCACTGCACAGATGCTCCACTGTAAGTATTGGTGAACGTCTTAGTCCTTTGCTGAGATAACAGATGTGATTGTGAAAAGATCTTAGCCAAGAGTGCTCATTGTTTCATACCTGGCTAGTCATAGCTTGGCCTTTCCATTCCTAGTGTTAGTATTTTGGATTTGGTAAAGACCTTTGGCAATTCCTATTTGAATATACTTCTGGTTAGACCTTTGGATTTTGGCCTTTGGTTTTTCAGAATAAAACTTTGATGCCAAGGTTTGCCAATTTACCCTCAGCCTTTTGAAGAACACCTTCATCTCCTGGTCCATTTCACATTACAAAATCTCCAGTTAGAAATCTGTAGTTGGTGAGATGAGCCTGGGCTGTGGTCACGTTCCTGTTACTGACACAGCACATGAATCTGTGAGCTCAGATGGAGTTTGCCTTACCCTTGTCCTCTCATCTTGAAACAAAACATCAATCACACATTAGGTGATCTTCTTCCAGTTCTGTAGCTTGTGTTATTTAGTCCACAAGACCTCATCTTCTTATACTTCACTGACTACCTTCCCCCATTTTTGGCATCTTGATGTGTCTCATACAGCACCTCTGTTGTATTCTTCTGTAGGCTGAACAGACGTAAACCTCCTGCTACTCTGCACAAGTGTTCAGTCACTTTCATCAATGGTCTGTTTTTGACAACACACTCATTATTGAAGTGTCAGCCCATTCCTAAGTGTTTGCCATTGCTCCTGCTCCTGATACACATTAACCCTGGTACTATTATCACTTCCAAAACTCAGTTTCATCTTTTGTTTTGCCCTTTTCCTCATGCGTACAAATGACTTATTTCCTCCTTGCTTCAAATACTTTTGTCTTTAAATATATACTGTGATGCTAGGTGGTCAGTTAAATGTGAAAGAAATTTAGTGCAAACTGTACACATGCTGTAGCTGGGTATTCAGCTGGAAAAAGACACTAGGGGTACACAGGAAAGAGGTATGCGAGGGGCACAAGACAGAGATGGGAGAGAAATTGGACTCAGCAGCCACACTGATGACAAAAAAGATTCTGCAAGTTTTAGTGTTGATAAGCAGACATCAGAATGCAATGTGCCCTAATAGATTAAAGAGAACCTCAAAAGTCAGTGGTCTCTGGGTTCTGATGTGAAGAAGAGGTTGAAAAGGATGAGGGATACCTAACTTAAATCGTGGGGTGGAAGGAAATGGCTTTTATATGTAAAAGATGAGGTCCTACTGCATATTTTGGAAGGGATCCAGTACTTATGCCATAAATTTGTCTTGGACTTCTCTGAGTTTATTTTTGGAGTTTTTGTACATTATTTTGTACAAATATATTATTGTTTATTAATTACATTATTATTCTGGCCATGTCATTTTGCTTTTTTTTTTTTTAAATACCATTCACCACAATTTTCAAACAAAAATCGCATGGTTGCCATACTAGTCACACAGCATATTGTGATGCCAAAATCGAAATACATCACAGGCCAAAAGAGGAGAATTAAATGATCAGGAAATGAAAATCCCTAAACTGAGAACAGGCAAAGATTGGAAATGTAAAGACTAAACAACAAAGCGCCAACACCCAAAATGTAACCCTAAATCACTGAAGAACAGCATTGCTAGCATCTGGTTGTTCTGCTAAAAGATGGAGAGAATGGCAGGCCACAAGGGCTGTAGTAGATGGACCAAGAGATGAACATCAATCAAACCGACAGGCAAAGGTCAAAACCGGGAAGACATTTGTTAGTACCAAACTATTAAGCAAAAATTGCAGTCAAAGTAAGCCTAACAAAAGTCATACTGTAACACTATAAAATCTTTACACTAATAAATCGCTAAAGACACTCTTGGTAGTTGCAAAGTGTGTGGCACTGACTTATAAATCATCACACTGGTGATGTCATGAAGTACGACTTCCAGAACTACAGCTCCAGCAGCCAGCCATTGTGTCCTGGCAAATGAGCCATAAATTGTGATGAGCTAAACACTTTGCATGAACTTGAATTCACAGTAAAACTCTGTGTTTAACTTTGTTAAAAAAAAAACCAAAACAAAACACATGGTCAGCGAAATTTGTGCCATTGAGCCAAGGAGAAAGTCATTTAGTTCCTGTCCAGAAGTATTTACAGTCACTAATTCTGTCTTTTACTATTTAAATAAAGATCTCTGCTGAAAAAGCAAAAATCATTGGACTGTCACATGTAGACATTTCATTGAGCCACCATGTGTGCTCTGGTAGTATGATGCCCACATTGCCAATTATGATTACAGTCTTGATTACTGTGATTTTAAGATTCATTGCAGACGGAAAAGAAACTTAAAGGTCCACAGCCCTTCCAGTGTGGTTATTTCAATCTCTTTGTCTGGGAGATTTTCTTCTGTAGAGAAAACAGAGTAATGTGCATGATGCTGTATTTTGGTGTGTCCTTGTGTGGAAACTATGCAGCATGTCACTTTATTAAAGCACGTACTGCACTTCTCTGTTCTGATGTGAACAAGTGGCATTAAAAAGACTTAATTTGACTGATGTGCGACTGATTACATGAATTACGCAGCTGCTTTAGGGACTAATATTTCTTCTTTTCCCCCTCAAAAAACGTCAAAACCCTCAAGTAGCTTTTTTGTGAGTTTTGTGTTCCACAACTATGAAATCCCTTCAAAACGAAGTTTAATATCAGTTTCGTAAAACTGTGTGTGAACTGAAATTTGCCTGTTTCACTTAGGAAAAAAAAACAAAATGATGACGTGGTAAAAGTATAAAGCATATTGATAATCATATCTACCAAGTTTCCAAAAAAAATACAAAGCAAATAATACCAAAATTGAGTACTCTGATATTGATGTTAAAAAACTTTATAAAAATATACAATTTTGGGACTCATGGCTAAAAATTGATAATATTTGCCAAATTGGTATTGGTAACCCTGGATGAAAGAGAAACTAACTACATGTGCTGAGATCTGTTTTGAATATCCACAAGTTGCAATGAAATACCAGCACGTTTAATGATGTCACTGTTTGATGTTACAATTAGCAACAGACAACACAAAATTGCACAAATTGACATTAAAAAAAATAAGAAAACCAAGATGGCCTGATGAAAACATTAAGCAAAAACAAAACAATAAGTAAAAACAAGAACAAATATGTTCAAATAACATAATAAAACCCCATCCCTCATAAAAATAGCCAGGCACAGCTTCTGATATTGAAGTATTGCATTGTTTCTTAAAACGAACTTTATGATAGAGATAGTTTGGGAAAATAAACCCAAAGCCCCCTAGTAATCCCACATGATCAAGATCAACTAATAACAATATTGTACTGCATAAGTACATACAATAAATAAAGCGTGATGAAAGATACAACACAGTAGTCAAAGATTGTAATAAACACAGAGATACACTGCAAGAAATACATTCAGGAGAAAAATTATTGTTTTAAATAGAACAAAAAACTTTAAAAATATCCAAAATAATAGCAAAGTAATGTTAAGAGGGGCAGGAATAGCCAACAGAATTAATTTTGAAATAATAGAAAGGAGTAACAGAGTGTATAAATAAAAACTAAATAAGGCTAAATTTGACAGTCATGGTTGACTGTAGTAGGATTAATACCATAAAGAAAAAAATAAAAATTTACAAACTGAAAATATTCAAATACTCATAGTAATGATATAATACAATGTGTTCGCATAGCACTACTATTAATATAAAAAATAACTGATTGAGTAATTAAAAAAAGAAATGAATAAGCAGGATGAAGAAATGTAATAGAATACCTGATTATGTAATGAGAAATGACAGTAATTACATGATTAAATTTAACAAAAAAAGAGGAATAATAAAGAAATGAAAAAAGTCAAAGAATTTTTAATTTTACAAAATAATATATAGAGAAATTATATGCACATAAAAATTATAAAAAAAAGAGGCAAAGAATGATAATAATGATAATATATAAGCAAGTTCAGTGGTCTAGTCTGTCCTTCATTTATAAACAGGCAAACCTTAAAAGCCCTGCTCTAGACGTATTTTATCACTGGGATCTTGCTAATTCAATATGTTCTGTATGTTCGCTGATATGTTTTTAGGTGAGAATCTCTTCTTCTTATCAAAAACAGTGCTTTAAGGAAAGATCTGAACATTAGAACAATTCGGACGAGAACAGGCCAGTCAGTCCAACAAAGCTCGCCAGTCCTATCCACTTAATTCTTCTAAAATAACAAGTCGAGTTTTGAAAATCCCTAAACAACAAATAACAACAACAACCCTAACCTAACCTAATCCTAACCCTAAAGTCTTATTGTCTACCACACTACTCGGTAGCTTTTTCCATGTGTCTATGGTTCTCTGTGTAAAGAAAAATGTAATATTTGTGGGAAATTTACTGTTAAGAGGTTTAACTATTTTAATAACAATTCCTCAGTCAGGATAACTACATTCAAGAGATGTCACGTGGCCAAAGCGAGACAAGAGAAGGAGAGTATGGAAGGCAAGCAGGAGTGTGTTCTGCCTGTGCCACCATAAATTTGATTGTTAGGCGAGTGGGTGAGCAACCCCTCTTCTTAAACAGGGGGCTGAAAGTGTGTGGTCCTGCCCAGTGAGCACATAGGGTATGGTTTATATCTTTTTATATGATACTTCAATTTCTTCATTTGGTTGTTCCTTTGCTTGTGTGTTTTGTTTAAAATAAATCAGTATTTTTTTACTAAAGTGTGAATTTTTAGCTTACTTTGTGCGGATTAGGTGGTACAAAGATGTGTCCCATATTCCAGTATACACATGTAAAACATGTATATGCAGGACCTGACCTGTAAATTGAAAAAACATTGTTATTTCTTTAAAAAGAGCTGTAGTGGTAGCTGAAGTGTTAAAGTGGCCTGAAGAGTCACAAAAGTCTATTTTCAGTCGTCGTGTAGAATTAGAGCTACTCAAGAGACTCAGATACCAAGTCAATAGTGCTGAGAATGTCTTTTTCGAGTACAGGTAGTGTTTTGATGATTAGTGTCCTTTATGATCTGCCAAATCTCTCACTGAAGTCATTAATGTTGTAAATGATGTGTCAGAACTGTTCCTGTCAGACGCTGCTCAATGAGGTTTAAGGGCACATTCTTTCAATCCTCCTACCTGAACATTTCCAACTCCTAAATCAGTTTTGAACATGTGCCCTACGAGTTTGTAGAAATGTTTAATGTGTGCTGCCTGAGGCTGTCTGTCTGGAAGTTTGTGTCCTAGCTTGACCAGATTCTTGTCTGCCATCTGCCTTGACAGAGGTCACCCTATCAGGTGTTTAATATCCGCCATTAAAATAACAGCTGCCCGTCTGATATGCACAGCTCTACTAATAAGAGCTTGGTGAGCTGAATTTTAATTTCACCTGAGAGAAGTCAAATGAAGAATGGTGAGAAACTAAAAAAAACCTAAAACTTATATTTCTTTTTCTTTATATTTTCACCTGTTTCATATCAACAGTTTCATTTATGGATTCCTACATTTCTATACTTTCATTTTTCTGCAAAACCTAAGAAATTATACGTCGCCTCCTTTACGTTTTTCCCAGAGAGTTCCTTAGACTCTCTGCTAGATACGTTGGTTAGTTTAAAAAAAAAAACTTTCTTAAATGTTACATTTATAAAAATCTTTATATGTGTACTGCCTCAGACGATAAGGCAGAAGGAACAATAAAGGGACTGAAAAAAAGTAAGATCTGCTAAAGCAGAAGAAGATGAGAGAGTTAACTTAGCCTGAAACAGGCAGACATCAAATCCAGAAAAGAAACTAAAACCAAAATATCCAAACCCAATAGTTTAATCAGAGTCAAAAAGTTAAAATAACTAGCGAGACTCTTGAGAATTTTGAAAAAAAAAAGATTTTATTCAGAACCTTCATCAGAAATGATGATCCAAAATGTTATATAACTGGCAACATGCATAGTATCCTGTAGTGTACCCATTAAGGCCATTGCCATGCAGACAACCACACAATGGTCATGAAAATCCAAAAAACAGAACACAAAATGACACCACAGAAAATCAGAACCATAATGCTAAAATATTTTCATAATCACGATGTCCACTTGGAAAACAATGTGTGAGAACTGATCAGGGCAAAAAAACAAACAAAAATAAAACAAAGACATCATATTAATCTGTTACCAGTAATTGATGAACTGGTAGAGCTTGATATTCTAAGATTCAGAACAACTGAATCATCTTCAGAAATATCAATGGTGTCATAACTGTAAGCTTAGAAAGTAGTAGATAAGATAATAGACAAGGAGATGAACATCAAAAGTTGCTAAAGTCAAAAAATTAAAGGAAACTTAACTCAAAACCAGCACTCACAACATGCAAAGATCTAAGCTGTTGTGGTTATTAACACCAAAAAATCTCTATGTAATTTTATCCCGAGTCTTGGACAACCAAGAAGTGTGCAACGCTGACCTTCACACCATCACATATCTTGATGTTCAGTTGCTCTATGGTAGTAATCATGCTAGCAACAGTAAACAATTATTACCAAAAATGGCAGTGCCCATAAATAAAACAAAATGGCAACACACCAAGATATCAAATATTTAAGACATTAAAAGGATGCCAAGTTTGAAAATCGATTCTTTACTAGTGTTGTGCAATGATTAAAATTTTTAATCACAATTAATCAAACTATTGTCTACAATTAATCACAGATAATCACAACAATCACATTGTTATGTGCAAAATTCAATAATGAACTTAAAAGTAGTGTATTGCATGTATTTGGTTTGCAAACACTTTTAACAAATAAGGTGCTTTTTAACAGCAGTATTCCCGTTACATTGTAGCAGTTAAAATATTTCTTGTAAATCTCAACTTAAACATTAATGTAATGAAATGAAATATAAAACCAAAGCTATTTGCCACTGCCAGGGTATTAATGTTTTATCTAGTGTCTTACAGAAAAGCAAGTTACCCTCAGAGTCCAGAGCCACGATCACAACATTATAACAGGCACCTTCTGAGCAAAAGCAAGTTAACATTTCTAAATCTGTTTTCTTTTTTATCTGAACAGATACCAGCAGAAACATCTTCTTTTATCAGAGAGCAGCATTAACAGTCTATCTTCAGTAGCAACTCTTTGAGGGCTAATATTTTTTCCAAAACAGTTTTCTGAAAAGCACACAAAGTAATGTTTTCACACATAAATCAACATAAAACGTCTGTTGCTGCCTGTTGTGCCTGATGTCAGCACCTGTTTGCTGTTTGCGGCAACAGCGGCTGTGCGGTGGGTGGCTCGATGGCCAGCAGGAATGCACGGTGGGCTGGCTGCCTGGCTGTCTTTGTGAGACAGTGGCACAGGGGTGCCACTTACAGTGAGATGCGATATGGTTTGTACCTCCTGTCATTGTAAGTATCTGTCCTCCCAGGCGAATGTTGCTATAGGTGCATCAACTAAACATGAACGTGTTCAACACCACGATCAGCTGGGGATCGATCAGTTGATACCAGTACCTCACTTTCTCCAGATCACTTGTATCAAAATCAGGGTCCGACAAATCAGAGTCCGATTCAGCCATAATACGAAAAAAGTCATTCATGGATGATTTTGCTTTGAGCATTCACTTTGGTATCTCTCCACATGCCATTTTAGAAGCTGCTTTTCACTACTCGTGCATGCACAGGGAATCAAAGTCAAATCAACAAAGCTAACTTTCCTTCTACCAAAAGTGAATCGAAAAGCGCTGTAACAAGAAGATCACTGATCTCTATCGATTGCTAGCAAGACTGAGGCTTTCAAATAATAATAATAATAAAACAAAAAACTGTGTTAACACGCAATAAAATAATTGCCGGCGTTAACTTGCCCAGCCCTACTCTTTACATATCAAAACCACAAAAAGAATAAAGTAAAAAATATACAAAACAGAACCCCCAAAAAATAAAAGTGTCCAAGATTATGACACAAGCAAATTATTAACTATTAAATAGTAATGAATTGTGTATAATGCAATTCACTGATATAAAAAAGAATATTTTCTTGAAAGTGAGCGGAGAAACCTCTCTGGTCCTACAATTTGTTATATTTTTAGGGCTGTTTCACGTAATGAGGCCGTGGCAGAAGATGAACAATCTAATTCAGAATTCGATTTTTAGTTAATTCTTTGGTCAATAGAAATTTGGGAGTGGTGAATAAAAACATTTAAAAATTCTTTATCATCCTGGTTAAGTGTTTATACATTGACCAGCATTGTTCTCGTTCCATTCTGTTTTCCCACTATTATAAAAGAATATCCTTCTGTATCAGAGATGACCTACGAGTTGACAAGAAGGGATGGATTGCTTTAAGGCTCAATATCCCTACTCCTGTAGTTTGTTGTCCTAGCACTTCAATCCATGCCTCCTTCAGCCGAGACTGCATTTCTGCCCTTTCATCCGGATCAACGTAACTTTGACTCTGAATGTGCTAGCCTTTCTCCTCCAATGTGATGGCTTGACTTCAATGTAGTTTTACAGAACTCACCTTCATAGCTCTTTAAACAAATGAAACAATAAAAGTTTAAATGAACTTCACAGGTGTTACGTGTTTCTTCGACTAAAGTATATTATGCTAAACATAATACTCGGAACATCCACCCCTTAATTTACTCAGCCCCCTTTGTTGATTTCAGGTTTGTAAGAAGCCAGAGTCTTTTCCAGGCACACCTTCAGTTAAGCTGATAATAAGTGATGGGGCACACTCATGCCCACCCCCACTCTCACTCATGCTGGGTAACTTGATTGTCATTGGCTATTCTAACATGCATATCTTATAAATTTGGTATAAGAGGAAAATAGGAATGCCAAGAGAAAATTTGCATGGACCTGAAAGGAACTTTCATTAAGAAATCACCAGTCTGAGAGCTCCAAGTCACTGGAACCATGAGCCTTGAGTCAGAAGTGTTAATGACGGTGCCACCATGTTAACTCTCACTCAGGACATGTGATGCCAAACTAGAAGCAAAATGCTTGAGGGTGTTGCACTATTATCATCATGAATTCTTATGGCTGGTGTGAGAAGAATAATTTTGATTGGCATTAAAATTTGACTTAACTGGGCAGAAAGTTAGGAGAACATATTTATCCCCGTTGCTCTCTTTTATGTTTCCTTTAAAACTGAGGGTTTCAGGAATAACAGCGTATACTGTCAATAATGGCAGAAGGTTGGAGTTTACTCAAGATAAAATATTTTTAGAAACGGTCTGAGCCATAATAACACCGCAAAGGAGGCACCCCAGCTACAAATAGATCAGCAATGCACCGTCATGCCAGGGATGAACTGAAATCAAAAACTGACCCTGGACTTTTGCCCAGACTGGCTCAGCGTAATCAGCTGGACACCAACCATCCCTGCCATGTGCATGTACAGTACCTACAGGCCGACAAGTTAAGAACTACAATGGAGTACAGTGGTCGGTGGTCACCCATTTCTGACCCTACCAAATTCTTCTTTTATTTGGTCTCCTACCTCAGTTAAGTAAGTGGTTATTTCAGTTTCTGTTTCTTGTCCAGAAATCCCAAACGTATTATGCTAATGCATTATATGTGTTAGATGAGTGAGCATACATTTTTTTATTTTATTTTTCCTAATTTTCTTGTTATTAACTAATGCACATAAGTGCAGGTGTGACAGCTGTTGTTACTTTCAGTGTTGTTTGCCCTGGAGTTGGCTCAGCTTGTCATTAAGTGTCAATATTTAATTATTAAGAGTGCAAACACATCTTAATTTCTTAAACATTTAAATGTAACCCTACTGCATAATGAGATCAGCTAAAGGTTAAAAATGACTGCATGATTGTGAAATGGGTGGAAACAAAAATCTTCAGTCACAGGGAGCTGACAACTGAATGATCTGTGGTGTGCTGCAGATGCGGAGAAGCATCCACATCGCATGACACTGCCACCATCATGCTTCACTGCAGGGATGGTATTATGGAAGCAGTGAGAACTGCATGGTCTTCACCAGTGTAACAAAATCGATTCCAGACAGTCACAAAGGTTTGGGGCAGCCACCCGTATAATATGTTCCTGGCTGCAAAAGGTTTGAAAAAAGGTTGAGATATTTATAAGACAGAGTCCAAAACAGAACTGATCAAGTGGAGGTAAGATGGCGGTTTTAAAGATAGGGAGAGGAAATGAGGTCATCCAGGCCGGAAACCAGAAGTGACATCAGCGGAAACGGAAGTGACGTCATCAGTGGTGCCGGCTCACGATGGGATTTCCCGAGAATGGTCTGCAAGAGACAGAGAGAGACATTCAGCACACTCTGTCACCCCCTGGTCTGGTATAGTATTACCATTACCTAAGCCCTTTAGCTGCCTCCTAAAATCACACGTGTGTGACACTAGACATAGTGCTTGGAGTTCTGCCCAAAGAGTTTAATTTTTGTCTCATCAGACCAGAGATCTATCTCCTCATGTTCTTAGCATCCTGAGCAGGCTGTCATATTCCTTTTGCTCAAGAGTAGTTTCCATCTACTCCTTCTACTATAAACACCTAATCGCTAAAATGGTCGTCGTCCTGTCAGGTTCTCCCATCTCAGCAGAGGACTTCTGAAAGCTCTGTTAGAGTGACCATAGGCCTTTTGGTCACTTCCATGACCAAGGTCCTTCTTTGCCAGTTATTCAGTTTGGCTGAATAGCAAACTCTAGGAAGAGTGTTTGTGGTTTCAGACTTCTTGAGTTTCACAATTATTGAGGCTTCTGTGCTCCTGGGAACACTCAAAGCTTTAGAAATGGTTTCATACATTTGCCTTGATCTATATCTCACCAAAATTCGAACGTGGAGGTCTACAGAGAGTTCCTTGAACTTCTTGGCTTGGTTTTTGTCTTGACTTGCAGTGGGAATTGTGGGACTTCCTATACACAGGTGTGCGCCTTTCTAAATGAAGTCCAATCAATTCAGTTTGACACAGGTGGACTCCCATCAAGGTACAGTACATCTCGAGGAGAATTAAAATCAAATAGAATGCACCTGACCACAGTTTGGAGTGCTACAGCAAAAGGACTGAATGCTTATAGAAATGAGAGATTTTAGATTTTGATTTATAAGAAATTTGCAAACCTTTCTTTAAAAATGTCTTTACTTTGTCATTTTGGGTTATTGTGTGAAGACTGATGCGCAAAAATGTCAAATTTACCCATTTAAAATTAAATCTACAACACAATAAAGTGAGCAGAAAGTGGGGGGCCTGGATGCTTTCTGAATGCACTGGACGCACTTAAGTATTCTTATGAGTTGCAGTGTTACGTGAACAATTTTCACTTCAGATTATTCTCATTTGATTTCATGTCAATTTTCTAAATGTATAATGTTTCAGGTCTTTAAAAATGTGGCTGCACAAAGGTTCCTAGCAACTGAACAAAATAGAACAGAAGCAAATTTCAAAAGTGGTAAGATAACTAATTAGAATTATTAATACTTATGCACCCTCAGAATCAAGGAACATTTTACTGTACTTAATATTTTCTAACACTTTCATTATTAAACTACCTTATAAAGTACAAACTGTGAAAAGTGTGACATAAAATTAACACTGACTGTTTGATTGTTAAATGGCCAAAGATAAAAACGAAATACTAGTGCAAGCCATTACATAGCCTTGGTGTGAAAACGGTTTTTTTTCTAACATTAAATGAAACAGTTTAGCAGTCGCCCACCTATCCATTAGAAGTGGTCTTAGTTGAAACACGTACAGCTTTGACACATCAAAGGATGTTTCTTTATTCAACTGTCCCACTAAAACAATAAAATGTAATTATGTAAGATGTTTTAATAAATTCCTGTTATCACACCACTGGAGAGTGGCAATGTGCTGCTACCTTACTGAAACTGTAATGGTTTTGTGTTATGACCTGCTAGCGGGTAGACAGGCAAAGAAACTGAATATTGATGAGGGAAAGAGATAAGTTTCATTTCACATCCACTTTTGTGAAACTTATGCAAATATTTGTTTCACATTGCAATTTCACTACTGCAAAACATAAAACTCACTTAAGATCTCATGAATTGGAGTCTTCACCCTCACAGAACGAGGTTGAAGCCTCCAATAGTAAACCAAGAAGTAAGCTGCCACCTTGACTAACAGGAAGAGGCTCACGTAAACTCGACCAGGCCCCAAAGGCTTCAGCCAGAGCAGAACCCAAGAATGGGGAGCTGGTAAAACAACACGAAATGTCCACATAAAGCTCCACAAAATGGAGAATGATCATCAGCCCTTGGCTTGTGAATAAAAAGGTAAACAAAGAATTTTTATAAATGAAGCATTTATTTACAAAAATCTGAAAAAGTAACAAAGAACAGAAAAAAATGCAAAAAGGATTTGCTTAACATGGGAAGCAAGAAAATAAAAAAAAAAACAGTAAAACTAAACAGAAAAAGCAATACGTAAAGGAAACCACAATAAACGAATGTCTCCTACTCCTGGGCCTTCTTAGCTAACTTAAATAACCTTGGGCTCAGGAGTTGTGGCCCCACCTCCTGGGGCTTCACTCACAAAGAACATGGAACATAAGTACCGTACATACTCACATATAAGTCAGGTCTTGAAACCCAAAAAATCGATCATAAAATTAGACCCTGACTTATACACTGCTGTCACTGTCCTGCTCCACTGACAGACTGAGGAGATCGTTCCTCCCCCACAGTATGCGACTCTTCAATTCCACCCGGGGTGTATAAAAGTTAACATTATACAAAGTTACTGTCTGTTATACCTGCATTTTTATCACTTTTTAATTTAATATTGTTTTTTATCAGTATGCTGCTGCTGGAGTATGTGAATTTCCCCTTGGGATTAATAAAGTATCTATCTATCTATCTATCTATCTATCTATCTATCTATCTATCTATCTATCTATCTATCTATCTATCTATCTATCTATCTATCTATCTATCTATCTATCTATCTATCTATCTATCTATCTACACCTGTTCAAAAATACGATGCTTAAATTTTATTTTTTACATCTTCTTCCTTCCTTTTTTTTTTGCAATGTGAATCTCTGAGTTTTGCTGCTGAGTCAGTTTTGTTTAAATCGAAGTCTCATTACACCTATATAAGATGGTGGTGCAGAGCTTCTGCCATCCTAGCCTTGGATCTCATATCTAAAAATCACTCTCTGTTTGCAGTAGTCTGTTCTTAAATAAAACAGGTCAGCACTTTACCATTGTTTGTACTGACTGGTTTTGACGGGTGTTCATTCTTGAACATCCTTGTATTTGTGACCACCTGTCCATTCATTGACTTTGTATTTTGTCTGCTCCTCTTTGTTTCTTTTATCTTCTGGGGCCTCATGCATAATGCCATGCATAGAATTCACACTAAAACATGCCGTTTGGACAAAAGCGGAAATGTGCGTACGCACAAAAAAATCCAGATGCATAAATCTGTGCGTTTGCCAACTTCCACGTTATTCCGCTCCCAAACTCCTTCCAGAATTATGCATCTTTGAATATACAAATCAATATAAATAGCCCTTAAGCTCAGCATTCTGTGAAAAGGCAATGGCAAAAGCACAGGGGAAATAGAAGAATTTCAGTGTATACCAAGTGGAGGAAAGGAAAAACATACTATTTGTTGGTTTAAACAGTGGTATAAATAACAAAAAGGAAGTTGATTGAGTGACATATAGTGTCGGAGAAACCTGAAAGCTCAAGTTCACAAAGTCGCAGTGCCCGAAATAAAAAAGATGTTATCAGATATCAAAATCGCCATGAAAAGGCGAGTCATAGCCCACCGTCTGAGTGTCATATGAACGCTTCTTAGCGTACAGAGAAAAGAAAAAAAAATAGGGACACAGTGAGAAAAAAGCTCGAAATGCCAACTTTAATCTCAAACTTTTCACTTTAATCACGTAGTTTATTTTGTTATTAAAGTAGAACATTACAAACTTCATCTTTAAATCATTTAATTTACTAGTTTCTCAAATACCATCATAACTAAAGTACCACGTTAAATGCTTTGTTTTGTAAGTGTTCTTCTATGTTCTCTATGTGTGTGAATCACTATGTGCTTCTTAAACAGGCTTTCTCTTTCTCTGACAGGACACAGAATCCATTACATTCATGATATTACAACTCTCTGAATAATTTAAATACTGTGATGTGTACATGATATAATTTTCATGATGATAGGAGTTAAAGCATGTTACTAAACATGGGAACACGGTGACGCAGTGATAGTGACGAGCTGGCACCCTATCCAGAGATTTTTCCTGCCTCCTGCAAGATGCTTGCTGCGCTGTGCGCAACCTTCGATGAAATAATTTACGGCAGCAGTACTGTCTCTTTCAAACATACTAACCTCCAATTCCTGTCCTTCCTTTTCTTTCTTCAAGTAACCAATCGCCACACAATCAGCTCTGTAATAGATGTTAAGCCATCTGTAAGGTTAGAACGCTGATTCTTCAAAACTTTTAAGGAATGTTGAAACATCTTCATAGTATATATTTAATTATTCCGTCCATCTATCCTTCGAGTGTCGCACCAGCACCAGCAAGAATACAGCGTGAGGCAGGAACAATCCCTGAACTAGCTAGCGCTGCAACTCCGTGTCCTCACATGTTTAATTATTAACAATATAGATTATTTAAATGATGCTAATATTTTATCTGTATAATATAATAAACATATTTTGCTGCATTTCATCTTAAAAATGATATCGTCATCATATGTAAATACGTGCTTTATAAAGTGGCTCAGGTTGTGTAATATTATAACTGTATCGCAAGTTTACAGTGAGGTAATTGTACTTATAAGTAAAAACAGTTCTACAAGGAGCACATGATGGACAGATTGAGTGTGTTTATAGTGTGTTCTTGGGATGAAACTGTTTCTGAACCGCGAGGTCAGTACAGGAAAGGCTCTGAAGCGTTTGTCATATGAGAGCAGTTCAATAGACAGCATGGCTGAGGCAGTGTGTGCATGATGCTGTATACCGATAATTCTCTTTCCAATCAGCTTTTGTAGAGCTGTTATTCCACACTCAGATACAGTGATATAAATACTCCGAGTGGGGCAGTGAGAGTAATATGGAAAAAGATGATCCACTGTGGCAACTCCTAATGGGAGCAGCTGAAAGAATAAGAAGAAGGTGCAGTGAGAGGAACAACGCTAAAGCAGCTATGGTATTTGGAATAGTTTGGCCATTCCATGGACCATTATATTGTTACAGGTTGATTACAATCAGGTGCCTTAAACTAATAAACAATATGCGGTTAATATCAGTGTATTTGATAAAGCCGTGTCAGGGATGTGGATCTAAAAAAGAAAGGGAAACCACACTGGAACAAAAGCACTGCTTTGATGCTGGGTGCCTCCAGTTTGCAAAACTGAGTGGAGAACTTGCGTATGCTATGGTTTGAGCTAGCGTGAAAATATGTGTGGCTTTACGCCAAGTTTAGGTTTTATACATTGCGATTTGAGTGTGGAAACAGGCTTATGCAACATTTTGTGCATACACACCGTTTATACATGAGGCCCCTGGTCCTTATCTCCCTGTTTCTTTTATCAAGGAACTTCATCTCATGATGAAGCTCATAACAATCTGGAAGATGTCTGGAAAGATCAATAAAGCTACTAGCAACTTCCTAGCTGCATGTTGTGTTTTCCAGGTGGACTCACTTAATTGAAGAATATATATTTTATGCAGTGATGAGTAATTTTCAGCATCTACTACTACTATCTATTACTTGATACGCAGTGACCACTGCGGACACTCGATCCGTTGGGAAGAAAGTGTTCTTCACAACCAGGCCCTTTAGTCCATCCATCCATCCATTGTCCAACCCGCTGAATCCGAACACAGGGTCATGGGGGTCTGCTGGAGCCAATCCCAGCCAACACAGGGAATATTTATTTGCAAGGCCTGTAAGTCTATCAATTGAAAATAGTCTCTCCAGCTATTTTATGGGCCTCTTTCTGTCTTTTAGCCTTTCTTTTCTTTCCATTGCTTTTCTCTTTCACTTTTGGGGACTCTGCCCACAGCAGGCAAATAGTGCACCCTCATTAAGATGTAGCTCTTCAATGTTGTGTATGAACTAGTTCAAAAGAGTGCGTTCATTGAACAAGTTCATTTTTCTAAGAACAGTGAGCTTAACGTAACGTATTTGCAAGTGAAGAACTTGAATGTGAGCTAGTTCAGTTTTCTGTGACATTCTGGATCTGGTTTAGTTCCAGATTAAACATTTTTCCTTACCCTGTAATGTAGAGGTGGAAGCCAAATCTGAATACAGTATTCCAATAAACACAAATAGTGGATTTTTCCGAATATTTATTTCGTACATGTGTTTTGCCATTTATTGTACTCAGAAAAAATAACGTAAGATCAAATAGACACTGTCTGTGTCTGCCTGCTTGTGCTTAAGCTGCACCCCCACTGACATGAGCACACTGTGAAGCTCCGCTTTCACTTTTATGAAAACGTTGTACTTTGCGAGTCTACTTTATATTTTTCCCTGTTGGTCATGCAATATATGATGTGAATTTTGACCAGCAGTGTAATAGATTAGTTCACCTACACACTGGTTCTGCAGTCACCTTTTGTGTCACACGGTTGGAAATAGAGTGGTAATTTATATGTGTACTTGCATCTATTTAATTTCTTTTTTGACCAGGAGGATATTAGCATAAATGGTTATATATGTTTGTTGCTGGGTATTACTCAATAAAGTGTATTTAAATAAAAAAGTCTTCATAATTATTGTATTTTATTCAAGAACACTGTAATAGCCTAATATAAGGCATGCAAAATCAAAAAAGTAAACTCATGGGTCATTTATTATCACTCCTTAAAAAATACAAAATGAACTAAACATGAACTCGTTCACAATTGAAATGGTGAAATATGAACGTGAATTTATTCATTTTAATCTGTGTGAACTGAACTTTGAGCTAGTTCTTGTGAGGTGTGAACTTGCACAACACTGTAGCTCTTCCAGCCATGGCTGCTGGATGCAGACTGCCAAATCGTCTCATATCTCTGCCTTTTAGATAGATAGATAGATAGATAGATACTTTATTAATCCCAATGGGAAATTCACATTCTTCAGCAGCAGCATACTGATACAATAAATAATATTAAATTAAAGAATGATAATTTTTATTAAGGAGTTGTGGGATATGTGGCTGGAAGAGGCTGTTCCAGGGACCTTAGGGGATGAGTCTTTGTCCTCCCCTTCTCGTTGTCCCTTTTGACTTTGTCCTTTCCCAGCAGACTTCACCTAAGAAAATAGGGGAAAATTCTTTGAGGTATCCAGAGTGTTCATACTTGTCCCTGTCAGACATTATAGGAGGCAGAGTGAACTGGGACAGCACATTATAATAAAAGATACAAGTGGCTTAGTGACTTAAGAAGAGTTGCATCTTCAGCAGAATTTCAGGACTATTATGGTAAAAGCCCTTGCAAAAGTATTTTAAAAGTAACTTGGAGAAAAGTCGTAGTCAGAAATCAAATAAAAAAAGGTTGAAAACTGGGAGATCTACTACACTATTAACAAAGCCAAATCCAAAGTTAAAAAAGTCAACCAGGAAATGGTTATAAGAAAACAGGTTTTAGAAAAACATAAATGATCAACAAAAGGGTGTTTTTAATCTACAAACCTGGATAAAGAAGTGCCTAAAATGGTGACCTTTGAACCCATTGTATCATCACTGGCAGCTAACAACCTCTGAGGACACACCCGCTAACAAAGTGGAGTTGTCCTAACAGTAGGGTAGCAAAACTGGCCACAAAGTAAATAATAAAATGTCAGGGAAAACGGGCCAAATAAATAAACAACCCCAAATATTCAACTCTGACCACAAACCTGATGTCAGAATTAGGGCCAAAAAAGCTTTACTGAGTCTCACACAAATGGTCAAGAGAAACACAGAAATATAACTGGAGACCCTGTTCACAACACAGCCGACATGTGAGTTCAGGTCTCCTTTGATTTCACACTAGCATGAAAAGGAATTCATCTGTCCAACGCCTGAACAATATGTGGATGTGGAAATTCAGCCAAATCAGAGGAAATGTGGTGTGGTGGGAATATTATAAAAATAGAACAGGTAAAGTAAGAGTATCGCACCTTATGTGCAACTGGATACTGCATATTTAAATGCAAATTAAGGATTGTTTAATACAGCATAGTCATCTGCAAGCTGAGCTGGTTTTGGAGCTGGAAAATAATACAACCTTATTAAAGTTTATTATTTATTATGTGACATCATAGGATGAAATGAGTATGGTTCTTAGATAGATAGATAGATAGATAGATAGATAGATAGATAGATAGATAGATAGATAGATAGATAGATAGATAGATAGATAGATAAGTAACAATTATCTAGTAATCACCAAGAATAGTCATAGCCCAAGCTCTGATCAGCATGTTAGTCTGCCCATTCTGGTGTTACAAATCTATTGTTTTGTAATATATTGCCTCCTATGTATGATTTTTGCAGTTTTGTTTAGTTTTTGAAATTGTCATAACACTATGTAGGATGGAGGTGTGTTTCTCTGTGTATCCTGTTATGATTTATTTTGATTATTTGCATGTCTCCCTTCAGTCTTTTTGTAAATCTTCATATCCTACTACAGTTTTTTGGGCCACAGAAACTATTTCTATCACTGCTTATTATCTAGAATTCAGTTTTATGGTGGTTGCAGATATTTTGAGTCTTTTCTTGATGGTATCTTGTTTCTTATACATGCTGCAGATGTTCTGGGTCATCTGAGTTTTGGATAACAGCTGTAAAACTTTGTGTGTTTTTTGCTTTTCTTGTTCTTTCTAGACAAATTAGGTGTAAACTTTGACTAAAATTTAGTATTTTGTTTTGTGAGTTGGCAAAATGTGGATTACTGTTCTCGGCAACTCACTCAGAATAACACAAAAGATTTTTGGAATAGACTGGGCATTATTACTAAACTGAAACAATCAAGAGCTCAAGAAATATATATGGACAAAGGCACTGCCCTAAATCTTTTTTAAATACATTGTAAAAGAATCAGACATACTCTGATAAAGGTTTGGGGCAGCCAACCGTGTAATCTCGAAATCCTTGGCTGCAAAGTTGAAGTGAATAGTAATAACACTGAAGTGCATACAAACGAGTCCAAAACCAGACTGAGGAATTAGGAAAGAGGGCAGGGTTTTAAAGGGGAAGACAGGAAGTGAGGTCATAAGGATCAGGGATGTGTTCGTTCTCCATTGGACCGAGCCCGGACATGACGTCAGAGGGGTCGGAGCCAGTCAGGTCCCCTTCCATTGGCTCGGTCCCGGAAATGATGTCACGAGAGCCAGGTGGAATCTCTCGGGAGCGATCTGCAGGCAAGAGAGAAAAAGAGTCAGTGCACTCTGCCACCTCCCGGTATGTCTCAGAACTGCCGTCCCTCAAGCCCTTTAGCTGCCTCCCATGCGCACGTGTGTGACAACATTTTCCCTCTCACTGTCACCTTATTCCAATGATCATCCCATCCACACATCACTCCTACCATGTCAACTGGAATGGCCAATGACAAGTTCACCTCTGGCCATCAGCACGGACTGTCCATAACTGAAGACCAAGTGAGGAGACAACTGAAGAAACCACACAGGTAAAGCCATTGGGCCAGATGGAGACAGTTTTTGAGTGCTTAAGGCCTGTGCTGACCAACTTTGTGGTGTCCTCTGTCACCTGTTTAATCTGTCATTAAGGCAGCAAAAGGTGTTGCTTCTGTGGAAAACATCTTTCATCATTGTTGTTATTAAGAAGGTAGGTGCCTCTTCACCTGATGACTACAGACCATTGGCAGTTACATCTCATAACATGAAGACCTTTGTTAGGCTGTTGCTGGACTATATGAGTCCTCTTGTGGTAGGCCGCCTAGACCCAGTGCAGTTTGATTATCACACACAGACTGAATTGGAGGATGCTATTATCTATCTGATCCACAAGGCTTATTCTCACCTGGACAAAGCTGGCAGCACTGTGAAGACTATGTTTTCTGATTTCTCCAGCTCCTTCATGCCATCCAGCCATCCCATTAAGCGGGAAGCTCAGAGATATGCAGGTTGATGAGGCTATGGTGTCCTGGAAATGGACTATCTGTCTGGCAGACTCAAGGACTCTGTCTGTGATGTGAATGTGAGCAACACTAGAGCACCACAAGGAACAGTCCTGTCTCCTTTTCTCTTCATTCTGTACATCTCAGTCTATAAATACAACACCAAGTCATGTCACATTCAGCAATTCTCAGATGGTTCTTCATTTATTAGGTATATCAATAAGGGGAATAAGACAGAGTACAGGAGCCAAATGGAGAAGTTTGTTTCTTGGTGCAAAGAGAACTGTCTGCAGCCTAACATAAGCAAAAACAAGAAACGGGTTATTGACTTTCACTGCACCGAAGAGCCTTTGTATCCAGTCTCTATTCAGGGAGTGGAAGTAGAGGTGGTGCACTACTGTAAGTACTTTGGGGATCCACATTAATGACTGGTTGGTCTTGTCTCAGGATGCAGTGGAACTAAATAAGAAAAGTCATAGCAGACTCTGTTTATTTTTCTTAGGATACTGCGTTCCTTTAATGTGGGTAGTGACACCCTTCACATCTCCTACAGCTCTGTGATGGCCAGTGCAATATTCTGTGCTGTGGTCGACTGGACTGGTAACATCACTTCAAGAGAGGCCCACTGAATCAACAAGCTACTTAACAGGACAGGTTCAGTTACAGGACGCACTCTGGACCCCCTGGTGGTCACAGCAAAGGAGAGAATTAAAGCAACATTGTGACCAATGCTGCACATCCATTCTCTGACACACTAACACTGAGGACTTTTAGTCAATGAATTATTCAGCAGAAGTGTGTCAAGAAACACTACTGGGAGTCCATTATACCAACAGCAATTCGTCTGCATAATGGCTCACTGGGACTGGGACTGCCAATTCAGAAGTTTTCTTTCTTTTTAGTCATTCTGGGGAGTGTTCAGATCATAGTGTGTATGTGTGTGTGTATTTATTTATGCATTTATTTATTTATCTCTCTGTTTATTATTTGGTGAGCTTCTGTAAAATGCCAGATTTCCCCTTGGGAAAAATAAAGGTTTATCTATCTATCTATCCATCCATCCATCCATTTTCCAACCCGCTGAATCCGAACACAGGGTCATGGGAGTCTGCTGGAGCCAATCCCAGCCAACACAGGGCACAAGGCAGGAAACAATCCCGGGCAGGGTGCCAACCCACCGCATCTATCTATCTATCTATCTATCTATCTATCTATCTATCTATCTATCTATCTATCTATCTATCTATCTATGTAAATAGATAATTTCATCTTGCAAGTTTGCTGTTCCATAGCTGCCCCATTCCCAAACAGACTAAGCTGTCTGCCAGAAAAAATAATGCACATGTTCATTATAAACAGTACAATTCATAATAAAGATAAATGCACAGTTTTCAAAGTAAATAATAACAGTATGTGCTGTTCAAAGAAGCATGGATAATATTCTATTCTCTTTCATGAAGGGCCGTCTGAACAACTGTTACTCAGGAACTAATGGATGAGTGTTGTATGGCAGAGTTGACAGTTATTAGACACAGACACCCTACGATTAGGACAACAGATGCCATCCACTTTGGCACCCACTGCCCGCCAAGTGACCTCTCTCTATCTATCAACGCACTGCATAACAGGAAAGCAGGTATCTGATCCGAGCTCTTCTGAGAAGCTGCACCAGATCAGTAAAATATGCGAGTATTTACTGTCATGCAGGCTGCCCACTTAATGTCTTCAATGGGGTCATTGGGTCAACCCCAAATCCTTAATGCAATTCACATAAGCAAGTTCTTTCTGTTGCAAAGTTTGTTTGTTTTTATTTTCTTTCGCATTTCATGCCAAACAAGTATACCTGAAAGAAGGCATTATAAAATAAGTGCTTAATTGGTGTGAAAAAATGATTAATTAAGGAACTGAAAGCTTTTTTGGACATAAATATAAAGGACCTGGTGCTAATAAAAGGATGCTAAGCCAAGTTTCTGTCCTTCTTCATACTTTATGATGGTTTTGTCTTAAAGCTTTATCTTGGAATGAAAAGCTTCACTCCTGTCGACTCACACAACAAGCCCCTTTAATCAGCTCTGTCAGACCAACTGTTATGTCCGTAATGGCACAAATGTGAATTGCAATTAAGACTTGCAGCCTGGCTGATTACTGAATAAATATCAAGCAATGCATTTACATAATAAATGAAACATTTGAGGGAGTGCCAATCTATATGATTACCAGTTACAAAAGACAGGTGATTTTTTTTCTTTTGTTTTGTTTCATTTTTCATTGAGTGGTTAGACCCCCTACATTTAAGCAATTTTATGGAAAAACATTTTGATAGAAGGTATAAAATATGCTCTAAGTGCAAGCTAATTTTCCAGCTCTTCATTTTTTGTTTGCTGCAGCTGGAACGGATGTATAATATTTTGAGCCTATTTTTCAGAGAAAAGAACAATGTATTTAATTAACACTTTTGTATTTAATCTCAGAAAATTGATGGATGACCTATCCCAGGACACGCTTGGCATGCAAAAGGGACACATTCCTCTAAATTCACGTTACATTAAGGCTTTTTTATTCAAGTTTGGAAAGAAATGCACTTACAATGCCCTGCAAAAAAACACCTGCAGCACCTCAGGAACTGTGTCATCGTCCACCTAGCCATCCATTTTCTGGGCCTGCTTGTCCATTGTAGGCCTGTAAGTCACCTGAGCCTATCATGGCAGCATTGAGTGCAATGCAGGAGCTAACACTTAATGGTGTGTGGCAAATAAGGCATCAACTCCAGATGGGGTATGGAAAACCGGACAAAGCTGAATAGCTCATATTTAAAAATGACCTTTTCGGTGTTCACTGAAAGTAAAAACACAGCAACAAAGCATATTGTTGGTATAAACAAACAATAGCCATTAATATTTATCTAGTGTAAGTGCTACACGGGCTGGACAGGTATCCTATCCAGGAGAGGGGGAAGGTTCCTTACCCAGACAGGAGGCCCCAAATGGACAGACAAGCACCCCGGCCGATAGAGGGAATGGTGCTTTATGCTAACAAGACTTCCCAAATGGATGGATGGACATCCTGGCCAGAAAAGAGGAAGTTTCCTTGCCCTGAAAAGAAGGGCCCGGGCAGATGGACAGGTGTCCTATACTTACAATACCTTCTCTGGTCGGGATAAAAAGGAAGGACAGTCTCTAAGGGCTGTTTATTCCCCCAGGACGCTAGATGGTAGCAGCTCTGGACATCGGTGCCCGTTCAAAAACCAGCAGCAAAATGCTGGGAATTGTAGTCCGGTTGCGCAAGGTGCAGGGTGCAAGAGGGCACTGCAGGGGGATACACTCCCTGTTATTTGGGAGTTCCATATGATCCAGAAGTGCTTCCAATGGGCAAAAGCCCTGGCACTGGAAGTACTCTCTGGTCCTCAATTAAAGGGACTGCACCGTCTTGTCCAGGCAGGGAGTAAAGGCAGGCAACACTCGGCTGGAGGAGTAGCAGTGCGGTGGAGAGAGATGGAGAGAGAAGGAAGAAGAAACACCTGTTTATTGTTCATAAAAGGTATTTTGTAATAACCCCCCCCCCCTCTTTATTAGAACCCAAGACTGTTTTTGTGTGCTTTGCTTGAGGTATGGGGCTCCATGGCGCCCCTTAGCCTTCACACTAGGTATGCGCTTGAAGTATGCATCTAGTTATTTATTTCTTACTGAGTTTTAAAAACTAAGAAAAGTGTTTCAGAGCCCATTAATCACTAGGGTGACACTATTATATATATACGGTGTATTTTGGTTTCAGCCTTGATTCTTTCCTCTACACAGAAATCAATGGCCAACTATTAAAAGTCTTCATAGCCTGCAGGTCTTCACCATAGATTATATCCAGGAATCAAAGAATGTGCTTGTGGCATGGAGCGGCCACCGCTGGCCTACAAGTGTCACACCAGTAGTGGCTCTAGGCATCCTTGTTAAGGCGATTGAGTACCTTGTTATATTTCAGCCATGGGCTCTTTCATTTAATCTTTCATATTTTATTCTTGAGGCACTTATTTACAAGACACAACAGGATATTGTGAGGTCGTAAATTTAAAGGGAACGGTGAACTTTGAAAGCAGTTGTGCCTGGAACTTGTGTTTTCTTTATTTGCTTGTCTTTTATTCTTTCTATTAATGAGGGGTAAAGCTATTTGGAAGCCTCCAGCGCGCCAAGAATAAAGCGGGAATGCTGGCATGAGGTGGCATAATCCTTCTAATTTAGAGAACCTTTCTTTTATAGCCTGCGTTGTCTTTTATTTCCATCGCACTCTTTTCAACCCTTGTCTAATTAGAGTTAGTTTGCTGCTGTTGATGCATTAGAATCAACTTCCATAGCACCAAGGAGGGATAGACAGTTATGAAAGCCAATAGCAAACCCAAATCTAATAATTACGTTACTTATTTAGGGAATACACCAATACATTTAATGAATCTGCTTTTTTACAGTTTAAAGGTTGCATTGAGGCCAACTCAATTCCGGCAGCACAGGAATATAACATCAGTCCATCAGAGGGCACACATCCACCGTCACTCATACTGGGCCAGTTTCTACCTGTTGGTTCCATGAAGCTGTTTAATGTTCATTGTATCTACCCTGGCAGAATTTGGTGCAAGACAGAAACTATCCCTGGATGAGCTGCAATTGCGTTTCCCACACCTACATTCACCCATATTGTGTTCCTTTCAATCTGTTCATTGAACCTTCTTCATCCAGTTTAGAACCACATTTATTTATAAAGCATATTTTCATACAAACAATGTAGCTCAAGTTGCTTTACAAGACGTCAAAGAATAAAAAAACAATTAAAATTAGGGAGTAATATTAAATAATATGTAAAAAAAAAAATTTAAAAAGTAAGGTCAGATGGCTAGGAGGACAGAAAAACAAAACAAAATCTGCAGGGGTTCCAAGGCCAAAAGACCATCCAGCCCACACTGGGTAATCCAGAGCCCTTAAGTTGGGCACAAGGCAGGAGCCAACATTGTATGGAGTAGATAATGTTGCACACACTCACACTCCTTCATACCACCTATCCATGGAACCTGAACCCACTTAATTCTATTTTAAAGTCACAAGATGACAAGGTTACAATAGCCAAATTGGATACAAGGATGCCAGTCCATCTCATGGCTCACACACCTACACTCACCCACACCTGGCCAGGTTTCATACTCTTGTTGAACTAACTTAATTCTCTTTTAATTTTAAAATCATAACAGAGCTGAAGTATAGCCCAGAAATACTGGTTACAAGGCAGGTAGCAACTCTGGATGAGGTGCATGGGGTACAAGTTCTTCTCACGATATAGACACCCACAATCACCCATACCCAATTTCTATCCATTCATTTATTTATGACCTATTTGTGAAAACCTAATCTTGTTTTAGAGCCTACTATATCTCAGAAATATCTGCTGTAGGTCAGTGTTGTGATTATACGTTAAATATAGTTTTGTGTAAGCCATTATTTAGTTGTTTGTTGCATGCCGCCCTGTTTTGGTCTAGATGCCAGCTGGTTGCCAGAGGTGATGTCATCGGCACGACACCTTAAATACCAGCAAGACACTCATCTCATTATCGCTTTTTAGATAAACAAAGAAACGGCCTTTGATCCTTCTTTATTGTGTTGTTCTGGTAACATATATCGTGGCATGTCCTTTTGGCTTTGAGTTTCAGATTATATCATTCTCTCTGTCCACCTGGTAACAAATTTTATTTTGTTTTCTGGTGTGATTTAGTTGTCTGTTTTCAATACCTATCTTCTTCTTACAAGTGTGGCTTCGCCATAACAGTCCAACCCTTTGTGATGAGTTAGTCCATCACACAGCATACAAACTCATTCACCCAGTGTCAAGGCCAGAAATCTGAAAATGGATGGGCTTCAATTAAATAGCATGGACCACTAGTCAGGATTGGCCAACCTGATTTTCTGCTGTTCCTGGAGTAACATCAAAGTTGTCAACCAAGGACTGTTATTCACCTTTAATGGATTTTGCTTTAAAGATAGCCTTTAATGACTACTTTCTGCTTTTGATATTTTGTTAAGAAAGTATTTAATTATAAAAGAGCATTGGTTTTGGTTTTGGAGGGCTGGGTGTTTTTTCAGTTCCCTTCCCCCTTCTGAGTTCGGAATGCTTTACACCTTTTTGTGGTCTGTGCAGGCCACAAAACCTGCTTCTTGAGTTTGATTTTAGGCTCTGCTGTAGCATTAAGGCCTAGTTTTTGAATTAAAGCCTACTACCAATTAGTGGCCAAAAATCCAAAGTCCATCCCTTTATTGTACCCTGGTGAACATACCAGATACACACCACAGTAAATAAATGTTTTGATTTGTCCTTTTCAGGCATAAAAGCAAATAAGTGCAAGAAGTTTCATTTAGCCTTAAGAACTAAACAACATTTAACAAATGACAGGAGACTGTTCAGTGCATCAAGCTTGTTTGTTTAGCTAATAGCTAAGCTGTTCCAATATCTCAAGATACTTCTTATAGGTTGTCTGAGTTTCTGCTTCAACTACATGTTTCAGTAGTTTGAACCAGGGATGAAACTCTAGTCAAACCTTATTTCCACTCATCTTCTAAGTCACTTTTCCTGGTGATAGTCGCGGTTGCAGCAGGCCAAGCAGATCAGCCCAAATTTCCTTCTCCCCAGCTACAGATTATAGCTCATTTTTTGGGAATTCCCAGGTGTTCCCAAGCCAACCAAGACATATAATTCCCTTAAGTGTGTCCTGGGTTTTCCACAGGGTTTCCATTTAGTGGGACACATCCAGAGCAGCTCTAAGGGGAGCCACTGTGAGGGCATCCTAAAAGCATGCCAAACTACCTTAACTGGCTCCTCTCAACAACTCTACTCTGAGACTTTCTGAATTGCTGAGCTTCTCACCCTATCACGAAGTGTCAGTCCAGCCACCCTGCGAAGAAACTTCAGTTTTGGTGCTTGTACTGTATGAGCTGGCCGAGCACAGATCCAAACAGAACTGGAACAAACAAAGAATATGTAGGACACCAGCCAGGTCATCCCATTTAATTCCCTGCTTTCTTTCTATAAACTTAAACAAGTGCCTTCTGGCAATAGCTAACCCTGCAGGGTACAAAACAGAAAAGAACATCAAGCTTTTAGCTTTAGCTGTTGCAACAAATAGATGTGTCCCGTAGAGCTCTGACTCATCCGGAACTGGTCTCAAAAGACAACTGACTGGAGGCAGCCGGGCTTTTTATAACAGGAGGTCTGGACGAGGCGGAGCTAGTTTCCCTTATTGGGAGGTTTCTGGGAGCTGCAGGGAAAACAGTAGACAACACAGTTAGCGACAGTGCCCCCTTTTGCCCCGGTGGGTTATCACCTACCTCAAATGAGCCAGCAAGGAGATCGATCCTTGGTCATGGATGCGTGACAATTAACAATCTTCTTGTTTCGGTCATTACCCACAGCTCATAACCATAGGTGAGGGCAGCGATGTAGATCAACTAGTAAACTGAGAGTTTTGCCTTTGGAGTCTGCTCCCGATTCAACACCATAGACCGGTACAGCACCCACAGAACAACTGCCATCACTTTAATTTTTTTATCGATCTCACATTCCCTTTTTCCATTACTCTGGAGCAAGATCCCAAGATACTTGAACTTCTTGATAAAGGGCAATGGTTCCTGGTCAAACTATAACACAAGTCAGGAGCCAACCATACATGAAAGGCCATCCATCGCAGGATACACTTTGTTTTTACACACACACCTCTGCATGTGAGAGGAAAACTTCAGTGGCCAGAGATAAACCAATACAGATGTGTGGAGAAGGTGCACAAGCCTACAGACAATGACTGAGCTGGATCTGGACCCCTGGACTTTGAACCTGTGCCTCAGCAGTGCTAACCAATGGACCTCCATTCCAGGTTCTAGCATTCTCAAGCCTGCTTATCTAATTCAGGGCGGCTGAGGGCCAGGGATTTTCCTGACAAGAAGCAAAGATGGCCAGGTCACCAGTCAATTTCTGAACCCATTCATGAACACATCCTCGCTCCTTCTCATACTACAGGTAATTTAATATTGTCTATTCAATTTTTCAAAGACATAAAATATTTAAAACATTAAACATAACATTCTCAAATCCATATTAATTCATCAAAAAAGAGTTGGTTAGCCAATATGAGTTACCTTTCCTGGTACGATGGACTTCTAGGCACATCAGATGCTGTCAGTATTTTAATTTTCCTTAAATGTAGATTAATAATTTCAATCAAATATTTTCTTTTTATAATCTGTTTACCATTCCTCCCTTTCTTTGAATTTCAGGCCACTGTTATTGACTACCACATTTTTTAACAATAACTACCACAATAAAAATATAAAGGTCAGTTTCCAGCTGACAAGAAAGCCAATTTGTAGAATTAGGCTCAGAAACATTTGATATCATAACAGTTATGGAGCTTTCAATAACTTGGGTCAAATAGATCATCAGGGACCAATACAGAGATTATAAAACAGCCCAGGAAGCAGTCATCAAAAGTGCAAAGAGTTATGTGAAAAATAAATCATCCCATTTACCCAAGTGGGAATCTTGCAGGGTAAAAAAAAGTAATACCAACCACCTTCTGCAAAAAATTTTATAATTTCAACTTAAGTGTAAAAAATGTAATATAACCAAACTAGAAATTAGGCTGCTAGTCCCTAAAACCAAGCTATAGCTTACACTGAGAATGGCTGCCATGGACCATGGTGCATTCATTGCATACACATGCCTTATGTATATGTGAGTGATTTTCATACAGTATACCTCTTATAGGACAAATACAGCAAGGTGGACGTGGCCAGGCAATATGAAGAGTCAGAGCTCATTTTGGTTTGTCAATAATTGCTGTTATTTTGCCAAATACAAAGACGTTGATCACAGTGTCTGGTGTAGGATATTGGTGTGAATATAAACAGGGGAATATTATTATTAATTGACCTACCATGAACGACCTGAGTACAGATGCCCATGCTATGTATTGCATTAGCAGTACCTTTGCCTACACATCAAAGAGGAGGAGAGAACCGATTCCCATCTGATGAAATAATATCTTTTGCTGTCTTCAGATAAACCACCACCATTGTCCTCTGATAAAAGAAAGCTGACTCTTTGGCCCTTTCTCTGGGACAAGAACTATTCGGCTACATAACAGTTTGAATTTCTCAAACATCAAAGGCCAGTGAATTTCTTCAGCTGCATGTTTCCAGGAGTCAGGTAGTTACACTTCAGTCCATCTGATAACTGTTGATCTGCAAAGGTTTAGTAACTTGTCTTAGGCCATAAATCAGAGTATAAGGAGACTGGAACCCAATGACCTATTTGGAAGATTGTAGGGAAATCTCCTACAGCAAGTATCTATTTTCTTAGCTATTCTATGCATATTATATTGTTTGCTGGTTAATAAACTTTCAATTATTGTAACCATGTGTGATCATTTACACTGCTATTGCGAATGTTAATGCTGAAAAAGTACAACCCTTTTTACCTATGGACACATGTCGGAAACTCATCCTCTGAGGTTCACATTCTGAATAGTCATACTTGGTGTGTATGCTTTAATAGTTATAATTAAATGCAACAGATGTTAAGTTAAGCTGCCTAGCCTGTAAGGTTTTATTTTGAACTTCACACTAATGAATAACACTTAGTCTCTGAGGTTGCATGTGAACTATTATTCATGTAACACACGCTAGGAAAGTGACTTAGTCCCTGAGCACACCCTAGTTAAACAGCGTTTCAACTCTGAGGTTACATATAAACCACGACTGTTAGCTGAGGTCTTTTCTTTCACAGAGTCATGGCTCAGCCAGTGTTCCTTTCCTGGCTGGAAATCAAATTCACACTTTATATCGTCTTTGTCAGTTTTATATGTATTAAGTTTATTTGTGTTTATTTGCTGTTTCTCATGTTTAAGTTTCAATGCCTTGGCTATGTTCCATGTATTTTGTAGGTGGTCCACCGGGGAGCGGAGCCACCTGTCGGTGACCACTAGGAACTTAGAGGATCTCCCATTGTTCCTGGTGGTTCATTTTGAATATGAATTCTAGTGTTTTTTTCTGAGCTTGTGCTTTTTCATTTATCCTGAATTTTTGACCTCTGTGCTGTGTTTTTTGACTTGGCCTTGGGATTCTGCATTAGATAGATAGATAGATAGATAGATAGATAGATAGATAGATAGATAGATAGATAGATAGATAGATAGATAGATAGATAGATAGATAGATAGATAGATAGATAGATACTTTATTAGGACTGTGTTCGCCTTGGATTGCCTTGTGGTTTTAGGCAACTCCATTTTGGCATTGTACTCTATGGCACAATGAAGAATGTGAAGAACAAAACCCTTTTGTTTTCATGATGTTTCTGTGTTTGCCTAGTTATCTAGCTGGGGTTTGGAAGTATATCCCCCTCTTTAAGTGCTTTTGCAACATTTAGAGACTTGCATGTCTTGAGGCCCCTAGCCATAACACTAAAGATATATATATATATATATATATATATATATATATATATATATATATACAGTGGAACCTCGGTTCACGACCATAATTCGTTCCAAAACTCTGGTCGTAAACCGATTTGGTTGTGAACCGAAGCGATTTCCCCCATAGGATTGCATGTAAATACAATTAATCCATTCCAGACCATACAAACTGTATGTAAATATATATTTTTTTAAGTTTTTAAGCACAAATATAGTTAATTAAACCATAGAATGCACAGTGTAATAGTAAACTAAATGTAAAAACATTAAATAACACTGAGAAAACCTTGAACAACTAGAGAAAACACTGCAATAGTTTGCGCTATAGCGCTACCAACTGCTGGCTAAAAACACTTTTTTTTAATGAGTTTTAAGCACAGAGAAAAAAATGAACATTTGAAAAAATCCGTAATTTAATAAACAACCAAGAAAAGTAACATTGCAACAATGCGCACTACGAACCGATCACTGTAAACAGAAGTGAAAATAAAATCAAGCCCAGTGCATTCTTTAACTGCCTTCTCTACCTTATGCGTCCAGCTCTCTCTCTCTCTCTGGCGCTGCCTGTGTGTGTGTCTCTGTCTCTCTCTCACGCGCTGCCTGTGTGTGCGCGCGGCTCTCTCTCTCGCGCTGCACAGGGAGAGACTGAACATGTACAAATCGAAAGGGAAACTGGCTTGTTCGTGTACCGAGTGAACCGAGGCAAATGTTTGGTGAACTTTTTGGTAATAAACCGATTTGTACGTTCGTGAACCGAGGTTCCACTGTATATATATATATATATGTATATATAACCAATAGCTTTGCAAATAATAGTAAGTCAATGCTGATTCAAATATTAAAGTTAATTATAAACAGGTCACAACTTACAAAAAAATAATCTTTAAGTCCTGCAACCAATTGGAGTCAGATTAAGAGAGCCGTACCCTTATTCCGTCGTTGGTTAAGAGATGTGACGACTATAGTTTAAAGTTGGTGAAATAAACAATTAAAATAACTGACATAATTTCATAGTTAATGAATATATAAATTTATAACCTGCAAAAATGGCCTACACCAGCTAAATTGCAGATGGGAAAAGTAGAGGCATGTGTAGTCTGAAGCTCACTGCTGGGCTATGATGCACCATTCAAGGGGATTATGATGAAAACATCAGGCCACTTGGGCTTCCTGAGAGTCATTAAAGGAGTTGTCAGGCCTTCTGAGTTTCTTTGAATTGCTGTTCTCCAGTGACAGTGAGTTAGCACTAAACATTCAATGTCTTACAAGTACGCAGGGGCTGAGAGAAACAACAGTAAAGATTGCAGGTTACTTGTTTCCAATTATCATTGAAGTCGATAGACTGTTTCTGCTTAATTAATTGCAGAACTCCAGTGAACTAAGCTCACAATATTGAGTTAACACTCAATAAATAACCTTCTAACACATATTTTTAACAAGAACAAACCAATTAAGCAACTTGTTCACAGCAAGGTGGAAGCTGAGTTTCTCCCACATGTATCTATAAATGCACAAACTCCTTGGGCCAGTGATAAACACAACAGGCTGCTTCATCGCAGTCACTAATGGAATTTCAGATTCCTGAGCTGCAAGTCTCTTATGACTTTGCTTCGTAACAATGAGTCAGTAGTAAACAACTGCTGTTTATACTGCAAGTACACAGTGTTAGTACAAATCTTCAAATAGATGTTTCACAATAGTGAGCTGGAAGGAAGGACCAGTTGGAGGTGGAAATTCATGCATGTGTGTTAACAGATACAGGAACTCATGAGAATAATGTTGAAAATGTCAGGCTCTTGCAGTTTCCTAATCATGACCAAATCATTAATGAAGTTGGCCTGCTGCTACAAATTAATCAGTTGCAGAACTTCAATGACTTGGGCATGAAACATTGAATCAATGATAAACCAATACCAACCAGTCATGATTTGATCAGGGCCATCACTGGCTTTGATTTCTTTATAGCTTATCCATTCACTGAACATTTTTTTCTTTTGTGTTTTATATTCTTAAATGTTTGTTTTCTTTCTTTTTGCATTGTATAATTATTTTAATTTCTTGCCCATTAACTAATAATAATCTATTAATTATGTTTATGGCACCTCCAAACAGCCATGAGTTGAGGTAATTCTTGGTAGCTAGAACCAATCAGATTGCTTTCTGCTACCAAGATTCTACCAAGAATTAAAAGCTCGGGCCAATCGCAACCCTGGATCGGCTACCAAGAATTGACCATTCACAACCTTTTTTGGCTACCAAGAATTGGTCAATGACGCCTCAGTCGGCTACCAAGAATTGGCGAATCACGGCTCGTGTTAGCTACCAAAACTCAGAAAGGGCGGGTCAGCCTCTTGTCAGTTAATGTATTCTGCAAATGCTTGTTCGAGTTGGCACACAGATGCTTTGTGATTTCCGTTTATTTTTGAACTTTCTAAAAATATTACTCATGATTGTCGGTTTGTGCAGATATATTTACATTCACGTACACATTTTTTGAATGATTTTTTAAACAATCTTGGTGCAGTTTATTATTTTTATTAAATATGTGTGCAAAATGTGTAAAAATATATAATAATGTATAAATATAATAAACATTGAATTGTATAATCATAGTTTCATTTTACAGAATGAGCTTTAAAAATAATAATATGAAGTGCTGTATAATTATAAAAATACAAATCATAGAAAGTGAAAACTTTTTTTTCTTGTCTTCATCTTTGCAATTTAAATTTAAATTCATTGTTTGGGTGAGTTCATTTTTATCTGAAAAGAAACATGAACTATGTGTACATATTTCCTACAGAAGACTGTAGGAAAGTCTTTCTGGTATATAAAGACCAATAATTCTTAATGAATTACTGCAGTAAAAATTATATATATGGTATATATAGGTGACTGGTATGTTTTTTTTGTACTTAATACTAATTATACAAATTGTTCATAGCAATGCAAATATAGAATAATAATATAGCTATACTCTGTATTAACATTGATGTTATAAAATATGCTTATAAAATAGACCTACACCTTTAATACTCAGATGATTCTAATCATATATATATAATTAACTAAGTGGTGTGCATGCTGTTTACTAGAATACATATAGTTGTTTTGCGTTAAGTATATAAACATTTCCCTTTGCAATATTTCCAAATATTTATTTTTACCTACTTCAAATTAAATAAATGTCAGCATCATCTAGAATATATTACTTCCCAAATTTTATAAATACATACCAACACAAGGCTGTGCACTATTATTTATTCATTCTTATTGTGCTTTCATTTTTATTGTACCCCTCTTGATTATCTGTGCAGCTGTCTGAGACCATGGTAAAGGTGCTATATAAGTAAGTGAAATGCATTATTTGTTATAATTATGATTCAATAGAATGGGAGGGCAGTTTGTTTAAATGTGATTTTAACTATGCTTGTTGTCCATGTGTTCCTTGACAAATCAATCATTCATTAAACAGTTTTTGTTTAATCTAAAAAGAAAAATAAACAACTACATCTGCAATGTAGGATTCAAAGCACCATTCGTTGAATCAAAAGTTTTTTTTAAAAGTTTATTTTAGAGATATATTCTTCCATTCAGCAATGTGCCATGAGCGGGATTTGAACCTGGATCCCTGCGATAATTTCTGGTAGATCGTCTCTCAAGATTTGCAGCTATACTTCGACTAATACGCACAATCCTTGGCACAGAGTGGTGGCTCTGAGGCTAGGGATCTGCACTGGCAATCGGAAGGTTGAAGGTTCAAATCCCGTAAAATGTCAAAAGTGACTCTACTCTGTTGGGCCCTTGAGCAAGGCCCTTAACTTCCAACCTGCAGGGAAAAACCTGGGGGTTGGTGGCAGAATTGGCACTCCTGCCACCATAAAAAACCTCACACTGTTCCATTCCATCTGAACTAGTGTGGTGCTGAGGTGTCACCCATTGCATGGCTGCACTCGGGTCCTAATCTGGGATTCTGATTTGTCATGTGGTGGGTGCAGCAATGCACTGTATCAGTGCGTGCCTTGACCTCCTCCTCCTATGGTAATTCTGTATGTTATTCTCCTTGTCTTCTTTTGTTGAGTTCAAGGGGGGTGGAGGCCCTTGCCACTCCAGCTGAGGTACCACACTTAACCTATATAAGATTAGTGATGCCTCACTAATTAGAAATATTTTGGTTAGAACAGGCCATTCAACCCAACAAAACTCACCAATCCTATCCACTTAAGTCGTCCATAATAATTGGAATATTACAAATTATAATATTAGAAATGCAAGCTTCACAAGAACAGGCCATTCAGCCCAACAAAACTAGTACTTGTACTGCACTATTAGCTTTTCTGCTAATTTGTTAGTGGTCTTTTTGTTTGGGTCATTTTATTGATTCCTGATTTGTAAATTCTTTTACTAACTTGAATTGAGACAATTTAGTTTTATGAAAATGATTGAGATGAGTGTAGTCAGGAGCAAGCTTAGGTCAAAGCTGAAGATAATCTAATTAGATGTCTGAAATGAATCATTAATCAAAACTCAAAGGCCAATAACCAAAACAGAATTCTAAAGTAGGAAGACAATTAAGAAATAAGGAGTTATCTGTTGGTCTTGGATAGTGTGGAAATGCACTTACACTTCAGAAATCGACTTATAAGTGGTCGCTCCGATGATGTCAGATTAGCACCATGCATTCTGGGGATCATTGCCATGGAAATGCCTGATGCCTTTACTCTGAAGTGGCAGCACCCATAGCAAGACAAAGATGACGCCTTCAACTTTTGTAAAATGTCAAAAAACGAAAAACAAACATTATTTTCAAAATTCTTGAGTTCCGAAACTCCCAAATAGTTCCAAACATTTTTAATATTCATTCAAACGAAGCCACAAAAAATTAACAAAAACTACTGATCACAACAGTTCTATCTTTTGGGTTTTGGGAAACATTTGCTATGACTTTATTTTCTGGTTCAGTCCTACAGTTTTTTGCTTTGGATTCTTAGGCAAGTTATTGTTACCAGTTTTTGATTTTTGTTTGTTTGCTGGTGCTTTGTTTTTTGAATCGTGTATTAACAAACTCCTGAACTATTAACAGTTGTTAATACCAGGCCCTTTTTTGCCAGTGTAAGCCCACATCTTGAGGTTTGGGACCCCGTCCTACATTAGTAAGACCTGCTTAGACTTTTCAGATCTGTATAGAAGTACAAGCCTGACTTTTCAAATGTCCCTGCATCCATGACCCTCACTTTACAAGTAAAGAGCTATAGTGCAATTGTTTTCACTGATTTTTTGCAATTGGACAATAGATAAGACAAGTTAATTGGTCAGACCAAGATCATTAAAGAATCTGCGTGGCAGTTTCTGATTACTTAGTCACAAAATTTCAGTGTGATCTTGGTTCTAATGGTCGAGTCTACACTCAACACACTACCTTTTCTCAATGATTTTTACAACTGGAAAACAAGCAGAATATGCAACTGGCTCCATAATAGGTAGAGATGCATTATCTTATGCAGGACTTACAATATCAAAGAGGGTGTCAGATTAAGACAGTTTTGAGTGAACAACATCCCCGTCATCAGTGAAGTCAGTTGGCCATTTCAGATTAATGAGTTGCAGAACCCCACTCACCTAGGCACCCAGCACTGAGTCAATACTAAACATCTGTTCACAGAATTAGAGTACAGTTGTGTACACAGATGTCTGTACAGATGATAAACAGGCAGATTAAGTGACTTGGCAACATTTACCCAGTGAGGCGGAGCAGAAGAGCCCAGGCGTTTAAAGTCCAGTCTGAGACTGGTGAAGGTGTTTACTTGCTCATTGTAGTTTAGAGTGTTTAATACTGCCTCATTGTTCTGTACTTTGCACTGCAGTGGCCTTTGTGTTTATTGTGTGTTTGTACTTTCTGTGTTTCATTTAAAGTATTATTGGATTCATTTTAATTCAACTTATTTTGATAAATAACACATTGACTTAAAAGCCTTCTATACACTAACATCAAAAACAGTGTAGTTGGAAAGTAATACAAAATTACATGCAACTTCTAAACCAAATATAATGTTGCTTCTTTCATTTTTAATGTTTTATGATTTATTTCACTCATGACATTCACCAAATAAAACTTAGCGATTTATAAACTGCTGTCCTTGCTATTATCACGTCACATAAATCACAGCCTGACAGAGGCTTCAACCCATGAGGCAGGACTTCCCCATCAGAGATCTTTCCACCCTACATTCATGAAAAGTGTGGGGCTTCCCAGGAGGCCGTGTGCTCTTGGAAATAAAAGGTTTAATTCCCAGGAGATACTGTAAGTCACCATTAATTGGTATGCTCTGTGTATGGAAAAAAAATTTTCACAAAGTAACCCAACTTAATTTATTTTATCCTTAATCTTTGGTGTCTGAGCATATAATGTTTTGCTCCCATTTCTTTTTTCATATCTTTGATTTCCATATTTCCCCCTCAGTTGTGCCAGCTTCAGTCAACTAATAATTTCTGTATACAGTCTTGAGAGAATGCCCTGGAGTAATGTCCTGGCTTGGCCGCATCTGTTTATGCAGTTCTTGTGTAAATTCTGGAGTTGACAGCTGCTGGTAGCCTGAGCGGCAAGATCTGCAGCGGAAAGCTTTTGAATGATCGAGTGACTTCAAGATTGGGAAGCTGAGGAGACTCTGACATTGGAAGAGGACACAATGATTGCCCCCTTAATTGTCAGTGCTGATGTCTCATTATCGAAGGTCACCCCCCCCCACTCTATTTCATTGGGCTAGTTGTGTTACTGATTGTTAAGAAAGAGAGCCTTTGTCTGCTTCTTATTTGCAATTATGGTGTAAGCCCTCCTGGGTATTTCCATTGCAGTTGATCAACATATTATATTGACCTTTGACCTGCCCCATCCCGTAATCTAGTTTACCACCTGTATGTTAAGAACTGAGCCGAGAATCACTGTTATTGTCAGAGGGGATGACTTTTTGTGAAGGTTCATCTCATTGACTGATTTAAGTAAGGTAAAATATTAAGAGAGAGAAGCATGATGGCACGGTGGTTAGCACTGCTGCCTCACAGTTCCATGCTATGAATCACTGACAGTACATGTACACATACAGTATATTCTGGAGCTGACCACCCATACTGATGCTGCTGACATAGGCTCTGCCTGCAGGCCTTGAACTAGTTTCAGCAGTTTGAAAATGGACAAAAGAATCATAGCTGTCCCCTGTGAAGTACTCAGTTAGATGTTCCTAATGAGCACAAGAACATTAAAAAGTAAAATGGTAAATGAGAAAAAAACACTCTGTTCACCTGACTCATTTGGCCATCTTGCAGAAGAGATGAATTATTCAGCTGAGCCTGTAGAAGTGGACAGCTGGGCAATTGTGTCTGTTTTCTTCAACTTGGGAAATGTGAGTATGCCACATTATTTAATACTTGTATATTGATTTGAAACAGCCAACTCCTAACAGAGCCTCTTTCTTTCTTTGTTCACGGTATTGTTTTCCTTTCCTTTGTCATTTCTACATATGGGTAAACAACTTCTCCTAGCTATGGTATGTGATATGGAAACACAAAAAGATGAGAGAAGACTTGTCATTTCATTATCATTGCAATCCTACACTGTGCTTCTGTCTTCCCAACGTTCTGTGTGTACTGTTACGTTACTCAAGAAGAAGAATGTCTCCAGATTGTACATAAATGTCTGGTGCCCACAGGCATTCAATATGCTCACTTTTGTTTGTATGTGGTAATATCCATCCATCCATACATTTTCCAACCCGCTGAATCCGAACACAGGGTCACGGGGGTCTGCTGGAGCCAATCCCAGCCAACACAGGGTGCAAGGCAGGGAACCAATCCTGGGCAGGGCGCCAACCCACCGCAGGACACACACACAAACACCCACACACCAAGCACACACTAGGGCCAATTTAGAATCGGCAATCGACCGAACCTGCATGTCTTTGGACTGTGGGAGGAAACCGGAGCGCCCGGAGGAAACCCACTCAGACATGGGGAGAACATGCAAACTCCACGCAGGGAGGACCCGGGAAGTGAACCCGGGTCTCCTTACTGCGAGGCAGCAGCGCTACCATTGCGCCACCGTGCCGCCCTATGTGGTAACACTTTATTTTAAATATGCATTATTAGTGCCTATTACGTTTGCCTTTTATATATTATACATTTTTTCACGATATTAAAATTTGAAAAATTAGTCTTATTGTTTTAAATGATCATTTATTAATGTTAACATCATAGTTAATTAAATGTTTCTACTGTACACCCTTAAACAAATGGTTTATGTTGGATACCAACACTAAAATGTGATTAAAACACACTAGATAGATAGATAGATAGATAGATAGATAGATAGATAGATAGATAGATAGATAGATAGATAGATAGATAGATAGATAGATAGATAGATAGATAGATAGATAGATAGATAGATAGATAGATAGATAGAGTTACATGCATGCACATAGGGGTCAGTTTAAGGGCCTGATGATTGTAATTCTCCACTGCTTCAGGAGTTGGCGCTCCATGATAGCACCATTTCTTTTCCACCCTCCACAGACCAGAAGATTGACGGCTTTCCTATCACTGCTGTAATTTCCAGTGTCTGTCTGCATGGACCCACCTCTTCTTGCCAGAAACTGACATAACCAGAAGAACCTGCTAACTTGAACAGTCAGAACCAGACTCCCATCTAAAAAGATGTTTTCTTCTTCTTTGAGATTAAAATTATATGGGGTGTGCCTGCAGTGTCCCAACACTCTTTATTGTGTCTGCTTTGTTATTACAATAGATAGATAGATAGATAGATAGATAGATAGATAGATAGATAGATAGATAGATAGATAGATAGATAGATAGATAGATAGATAGATAGATAGATAGATAGATAGATAGATAGATAGAACTTATTTTGCATCTTGAGCTTTTTACACAAGCTCAAGAAATATTATAACAAACAACAATAACTTCTTCAAATACATACAAGAATTACCAAAAAGAAGAAAACTTCTGACTTGGCTAATGATAAGAGAACAGTCCCAGTGAGGTATTATGCAGGCGTACTGCTGTTGGTATAAAGCAGCCTCAGTAGCATTTCTTGTCACACTTCTGCTGAATAATTTGTTGGTTGAAAAATCCTCAGTGCTAGTGTTGTCTAAGAGGGGATGTGCAGCATTGTTTATTATGACCATCCGTTTTGTCTTCATTCACTCCTCCACTACTACCTCCAGCAGGTTGAGAGTGCTCTGTGTAACTGAGTCTGCCTTCTTCATTAGTTTGATGATTCAGTGGGCCTGTCTTGAAGTGATGTTACTGGTCCAGCATGCCAAGGCATGGAAGACCGCACTCACCATCACAAAATGTGCTTTTTACTTGTTCATAGTATTCATGTTTTTGTTCTCTGCACTAGATGTACAGTAACAGAATGGTTGCAGTATAAAGATAAGCTAATTTTACATCCATCTCCTTGTCTGCTAACTAAATGCCACCATTTGGACCATTGTAATCCAATCCCAAAAGCACTCTTCTCTATTTTGCATTAAAAAGCTGACATTCTTTAATCTTTAATATCACATCTTCCATTTGATTAACTATAATGTTCTCTCTGTTGAACTGCATTTTTCCATTCTCATGTGAATTTCATGAATTTTATAAATGTTATTATGCTGCTAACTGTTTTATAATAGTTACTCATTTCACGGTTCACTCCACCTGCTCTTGCTAGAGAGAGGATGAAGAACTCTCAATGCCTATTCTTTTCCCTCGGCTTAGGCAAGTACTAAAAATCAGGGATTTTAGGACCATTACAAGTCTAATGATTCTGACCCAACCCAGGAAGGTAAGACAGTTTTTAAAGGTTCATTTCTTTCAATGTTATACCAACCAAGGCTATAAAAGCACCCAAGGAAAAACAAATAGCTCACTCCAAGAAGGTCCTGTAGACACTCAGATGGAAGAACTGTTGGTAGATTTACATGTTTGGACACCAAGTCCAAATGCTATTTTGTAAGAACATCCATCCATCCATTTTCCAACCCGCTGAATCCAAACACAGGGTCACGGGGGTCTGCTGGAGCCAATCCCAGCCAACACAGGGCACAAGGCAGGAAACAATCCTGGGCAGGGTGCCAACCCACCGCAGGACACACACAAACACACCCACACACCAAGCACACACTAGGGCCAATTTAGAATCGCCAATCCACCTAACCTGCATGTCTTTTGGAATGTGGGAGGAAACCGGAGCGCCCGGAGGAAACCCACGCAGACACGGGGAGAACATGCAAACTCCATGCAGGGAGGACCCGGGAATCGAACCCAGGTCCCCAGGTCTCCCAACTGCGAGGCAGCAGCGCTACCCACTGCGCCACCGTGCCACCTTGTAAGAACATATTTCTGTAAAAAAACATTTTTTCTTCTGTTTTTGTTGTTTCTTCTCAATTGGTGTATCCCTAGTTGCTCTGCATTTAACAAAATAGGTTCATAGTTTCCTGAAGAAAGTGCAAGTTTCATTCCACTGTAGCACTAAATATGTCATATAATATCATGTGTATGATATTACTATTAAAAGTAATGTTCTATATTGTTAAAGAAGAGTACCAACACAGAAAATGTTTTGGGGGGATGACCCCGTATAATGTAAAACAAAAGAATTTGTTGATCTTTATACAGAGATGATCAAGGTGTCTTTTCAGACACAAGTCCAACTGAGAACCAAGAAAATATGGCTGAACTTCTAGTCAAATGGGTTCCAGGCAGGACAGGAAGGGTCCAGGAGGGTGGACAACTGAAGTGACATCAGAGGTGGAATGGTCGTCACTCTTCTGTTCTGCAGAGGGAGGAAGAGAAAAAGCATTAGAACACAGCGCCAACCCCTGGTTTAGCAGGTAACTACCATCTCCAGAGCCCTTACGCTGCCTCCCAAACACAGGCGCTTGACATTATGTATATAATATTTCATTATATACAGTATGTTATACTGTATATACTGTATTATGTGATATAAATTACTTTTGCTAAAGAGGACCAGGCACATAACAAGTTTTTCTTTTACTCAACTATGCTTATTCTTCTGAAAGTACTGACAAATAAGACACATTTTTCCTTGCGTGAAACAGAAACAGATATCAGTAAAAATGGTTACATATTATTAAAAAGGATGGAGAACAAAACAGTCAAAACAGTAAAAGGTAAATAGTAAAAATGGTCAATTGTTACAGTGTCAGAAGGTAGAATGGTGACCAGGTCATAAATTACTTGTGTTGACAACAGAGTTATAAAATCTCATAGCAATATGAACAAGTGATCTTCTGAAATGTTCTGTTCTACAGCACAGTGAGAGAAGACGATTGTTACATTTATTTTTCTGATCTGCCAAAAAGCTGTGGAGAGGAGGAGTGACTGCTATTGTTAAAGATGGCCTCTACCTTTCTCCCCATACATCTTTCCACCACCATTGCCATTGAGTCCACAGTCCTACCCAGCACTGAGCTGGCCTTATTCACCAGCTTGTCTAGCTTCTTTATGTTCTTATTAATTAATTAATTCTTTGCATTTATATAGCGCTTTTTCTCACTACTCAAAGCGCTCAGCAATTGCAGGTTATGGGCCTTGCTCAAGGGCCCAACAGAACAGAGTCCCTATTGGTATTTATGGGATTCAAACCGCCAACCTTCCGCTTGCCAGTGCAGATCCCTAGCCTCAGAGCTTATCTGTCATACTGTTTCCCCAACGCAAGGCAGCAAAGAAGAAGACACTGGCAACAACTGTCTGACAGAACAAAGACAACATTTCATTGCATATCTGAGTCTTCTAAGGCAAAAGAGCCTTCTCTGCACCTTCCTGTGTTCACAGACCAATCCAGTCTGTCATCAGGGTGGGTACATATTTATAAGTCTACACCATTTCAATTTCCTCCCCTCATATGTTCACAGGCTGATGGGGGAAATTAGACCTTTGGAAATTCACAATCATCTTCTTGGTCTTTATCGTATATAGAACCAAGCAGTTCTTATTGCTCCAGTCACTGAAAGCTCCAATGAGATCCCTATATTCCCCTTCCTGCTAGTTCCTTAAACATGCCACAATAGCTGTATCATCAGAGTACTTCTAAATGTAGCAAAAGTCTGACTTATATTTAAAGTCAGCTGTGTATAATGTGAACAGTCCTTTCTGGGGCTCCAACATTGCTCACTACTGTCCCGGAGACACAATTCCCCAGTTTGACAAACTGCTGTCGTCCAGTCAGGTAGTTATAAATCCAGGAGGTGAAGGTGGAATCCATATCCATCCTCTCCAGTTCATCATTAGGAATGGAGGGTTGGATGGTGTTAAATGCACTCAAAAAAATCAAAAAACATTACCCTCACATAACCATCCAGTTCATCCAAAAAAGAGTGGGTCTGGTGTAAGCATGTAGAGGACTGCATGCTCAACACCAGTGTGCTCCTGGTATGCAAAGAGTAGGGGTTCCAGTGCCTACTGAACCTGTGGTCTGAGGTGATGCAGCAGCAGCTGCTCTAGTGTCTTCATGATGTTCTGTATAATGTGATGGACACCAGTCTGTAGTCATTTATTTCAGCTGGTCACCCAACTTTGGGAACCAGCACAAGACTTGATGTTTTTCACAGATCTGGGATCATCCCACCTTGAAGACTCAGGTTGTACAATATCTGTAGAGGCTCAGCAATCTGCATACTCCTTAAGTAGTCTGAAATGTCCATTCATGTTACCAACATCTTT